>NC_081554.1:13308263-13423263 GCF_963082655.1 Stomoxys calcitrans | reverse complement strand
TCTATTTTAATGTTTATGCTTAAAATTGTTAATCTTTGATTTAAATCATAATTGAGTAAAATGTTTCTTTGTAGCCTCAATGTTGAGTTGTTCTAACTTCTGCAATGGAGTCTAGTTTTTTTTGGATGATTACACCATTTCCTATGAAATAATATTTTTCGAAAAAAATAAATAAATAAAATAAAGAAGAGGTAAAATAGAATGGAATAATTCTAACAGAACAAAATAAATGTAAACAAGTAAAAGCGTGCAAAGTTCGGCCGGGCCGAATCTTATATACCCTCCACCATGGATCGCATTTGTCGAGTTCTTTTCACGGCATCTCTTCGAAGAGCGATGTCAAGATATGGTCCGGCTTGGACCACAATTTAATTATATGTTGGAGACCTGTGTGAAATGTAAGCTAATTCGAATAAGAATTGCGCCCTTTGGGGGGCTGAAAAAGAAAATTAGAATTGCGCCCTTTGGGGGCTCAAGAAGAAAAATAGAGAGATCGATTTATATGGGAGCTGTATCGGGCTATAGACCGATTCAGACCATAATAAACACGTATGTTGATGGTCATGAGAGGATCCGTCGCACAAAATTCCAGGATAATAATTGCGACCTCTAGAGGCTCAAGAAGTCAAGATCCCAGATCGGTTTATATGGCAGCTATATCAGGTTATGAACCGATTTGAACCCTACTTGGCACAGTTGTTAAATATCATAACAAAACACGTCCGGCAAAAATTCATTCAAACTGGATAAGAATTGCGCCCTATAGAGGCTCAAGAAGTCAAGACCCAAGATCGGTTTATATGACAGTTATATCAGGTTATGAACCGATTTGAACCATACATGGCACAGTTGTCGGATATCATAACAAAACACGTCTTGCAAACTTTCATTCCAATCGGATAAGAATTGCGCACTCTAGAGGCTCAAGAAGTCAAGACCTAAGATCGGTTTATATGGCAGCTATATCAAAACATGAGCCATATCGGTCCATTTACAATACCAACCGACCTACCCTAATAAGAAGTATTTGTTCAAAATTTCAAGCGGCTAGCTTTACTCCTTCGGAAGTTAGCGTGCTTTCGACAGAACGGACGGACGGACGGACAAACGGATGGACATGGCTAGATCGACATAAAATGTAGCGACGATCAAGAATATATATACTTTATGGGGTCTCCGACGAATATTTCGAGTAGTTACAAACAGAATGACGAAATTAGTATAACCCCTATCCTTTGGTGGAGGGTATAAAAATTGAACAGTGGTTTACATTTATTAGACCACTCAACAGCCGTGTCGTATTTGGGTGCATAAGTTATCCAATTTTCACCGGATTTTGATGAAAGGTGGTTTGCATATATACCCGAGGTGGTGGGTATCCAAAGTTCGGCCCGGCCGATCTTAACGCCTTTTTACTTGTTTCTTGTTTATATTTGATTTATGTTTTACATTTTCAGGAAATGGTGTTTGATATCCATTTAATATGCAAACAGTTACTTTCGAAACACCAGTTTGTTTTCTTAGACTTGACTTAAATTATACACATCTCGTTGGTCTGGCTGCCTTATTTTCACCTCAAATCCCCTGAAAGCTTTTTGGGATAATTCTGCATAAATAGCCTCCACTTAAACTTGCCCGCCTTAAAGGAGCATAACAAAAAACTAAAAAAAAAGTTCACCATGGGGCCAAGGAAAACAATGAATTGTTTTTATTGGATTTCTTAGAGCTAAGCTCCCCACCTGCTTCTTGCCACGACTTATAATCAATAAACAACGGTGACCATAGCACCACCATCAGCGATGGCGGTTAGTTACTCACTGCACAATCGAGGCAATATATTATGCAGAGTTGGAATTCTTGTTGAATGGTCGCAAAGGTTTTTCTTTTTTCTTTTTTGTCAGAGCTGTTGACCAAAAACAGCCATCCATACAGTGCAGTGTTGTTATGGAGCAGCCTGTGAATGTCGATTAATCCCCATGGCACTTGTTTCGCACCTTGACGCAGTATCTACGGTGGCAATCGGCAGAATTAAATATTAAAAACCATAATTGAGTTTCAGTTTTGTTCTTTTAATACATATATAGAGAAAAAGAGAGAGAGAGAGACTCTTGTGAAAAAAACGGATAAAAAGAAAAATCCATGAAAAAATTCACAATATGGCAAATAGATGTGGGGAATGTTGTCGTTACAGATAACTCCTGCATGTTGGAAATTTTTGTAGAGTATGAGCGGGGAAGTGTTAACAAACTACACTTGAATAAATGAAAGGGGTTGAATGTTTAAACAACATGCTAAGGAAAAGTTTTCCTTACATCGTTTTTTCCAAATTTAATTTCTATGTATTGGGTTGCCCAAAAAGTAAATGCGGATTTTTCATATAGTCGGCGTTGAAAAATTTTTTCACAGCTTGTGACTCTGTAATTGCATTCTTTCTTCTGTCAGTTATCAGCTGTTACTTTTAACTTGCCTTAGAATAAAAGTGTAACTATATTTGATTAAAGTTCATTCTAAGTTTTAATAAAATCCATTTACTTTCTTTTAAAAAATCCGCAATTACTTTTTGGGCAGCCCAATAATTAAAAAAAAAAAAATTTTAAATTTTATGTCTATAGAAAAATGATGTAGTTTTTTTTATGCTTGATAACATTTCTTAGGTTTAGTTTTTTATAAAAAAGTTTTAAAAAAAAATTTTGTCAAAATTTTTTTTTTGGCGGCCACTCAGTGAGTTGGCCTTGAAAATTTATATCGGATTCGTGTTCTACTCTAAAAACCCTCTTATTTGAGCCTTATATTGCAATAGTCAGAAAATACTTACTATTTGAGTAGTGTTGTGGGGGTGGGGTGGCCCTATAGACACTTTTCCCGAATATTGATATCAAATTCGTGCTTTACTCCCAATGACCTTTTATTTGAGCCCCATATTACTAGGGTCTTAAATTTGTCCCCTTTGGGGATGTTTTTGGGGAGAGGCGGCCCCCCAAACACTTGGTCCCATATTTGGATATCAGATTCGTATTCTACACTCAAATACCTTTTATTTAAGCCCCATATTCCCATGGTGAGTAAATAAGTCCTGTTTGGGGGGTGTTTTGGGGAAGGGGTGTGGACCCCCCGAAACTTGGTCCCACATTTAGATACCAGATTCATATTCTACTCGCAAATACCTTTCATGTGAGTCCCATATTGCCATGATCAAATACGTTTTCGAGAGCATACAAAATTTCTCTTAAATCGCACCACCCATCTCTGAGATCTGGCGTTTCTGAACATCATGGTAAGGGGGAGAGTCCGACCCCCCTTCAGGAATCAAAAAATATGGTACCCTTTTTTCACCACGGGATCATTATGCACCATCTTCGAACATTTCAAGAAATTTACCATGGCAATAGGACGGTAAATACGCATTGTTTGGGGGTGGGACGGCCCCTCATTAGTTTCACCCCAATTGTGGATATCAAATTCTTGCTGTCCTCGCAAATACCTTTCCTTTGAGTCCCATATTGCCATGGTCAGTAAAAATGTCCGGTTTGGGGAGCATCTTGAGGGTTGGATGGTAACCCAATTACTTGGTTCCGAAAGTGGATAACAGATTCGTGCTCTACTTCCAAATACCTTTTATTTGAGCACCATGCGAAGGCTTTTGGGTTAGCGAGGCCCCCTAGATTCTGTACGGTGAATCGGGGTACAAAATTTAAACCCTCCACCACCATAGGATATGGGAATACTAATCTAGTCATTCCCTTATCGTCTCGACATTCTGAGTCGATCTAGCCATGTCCGTCCGTCTGTCGAAATCACAATAGCAGTCGAAGGCGTAAAGCTAGCCACTTGAAATTTTGCACAGATTAACCACGATGTAGGTCATTGGGTATTGCAAATGGGCTATATCGGTTTAGATTTAGATATATTGGGTTGCCCAAAAAGTAATTGCGGATTTTTTAAATGAAAGTAAATGCATTTTTAATAAAACTTAGAATGAACTTTAATCATATATACTTCTTTTACACTTTTTTTCTAAAGCAAGCTAAAAGTAACAGCTGATAACTGACAGAAGGAAGAATGCAATTACAGAGTCTCAAGCTGTGAAAAATTTTGTCAACGCCGACTATATGAAAAATCCTCAATAACTTTTTGGGCAACCCAATAGCTTCCATATAAACCGATCTCCCGAGTTGACATCTTGAATCCTTAAATCGACTAGCAAAACCAAGCCCACCTCGCTGCTCTTTCACTAACGTCTCGCGAAAAATATTTTTTTTACTTACTATGTATCATTTAAAGGCTGATGATTTTAAGAGCTATAGGAAAGTTTTTCAGAAAAAAAAAACATAAAAATCGAAAAAAAAAACATGAAATCTTTAGTATCGGGATTATCTGTATAGATAGGAGCTTTAACATAGCCCCACAAAAAACAGTCTAAAGACGTTAAATCGCTCGATCTTGATCGGTCCCGAACGTGAAATAAAATTTTCACCGAACTCGCGAATTCGCCTCTCAAAAGGTCCATTGGTACGCGTGCTGTGTTGCATGTGGCACCGTTTTGTTGAAACCACATATTATGCAAGTCAAGCGCTTGCATTTTGGGCAAAAATAGTTGGATATCATCTCCCGGCAGCGCTCACCATTCATAGTTACGTTACGATTCGCATCATCTTTGAAGAAGTACGGTCCAATGAAGCCACCAGCCCATAAACCGCACCAAACTGTGACTTTTTTTGGGTGCATTGGTAGCTCTTGCAAAGCTTCAGGCTGATCAAAACGACAATTTTGCTTGTTTACGCACCCATTGAGCCTAAAATGAGCTTCGTCGTAAAATGGAAGAAGCACGCGATGAAGTTTCTTTACAGAGAACTCAATTTCATAAAAAAATTCAATAATTTGCAAGCATTGTTCCTTTGTAAGACAATTCATTTAAATATACACTGAACTGAAGATGTTTGCAGCAAATTTGCCCAAAATTTTATTTTTATTATTAGAATATTTTGTCAAAATCCCATTTCTATAAAAAATTTTGCCGATTTAATTTTCAAACTAAATTTCTCACAGTGCACCTTTGCTCACCATCAATCTTGCCTACCTACCCACTCTCTATTCCATATTGATTTCCTTTAATGAAACAAGTCCATTGTCATCATCGCCATCAAAATCTAACGGTTAACTCATTCACTCAAACAGCAGAGCGGACAGACAGATGAATGAACGGACCGGGGCGATCTTGGCCCCGCTCATTGGAGTAGTAAGTGTGAAGTTGCCATAGAGCTATCGCGTGTAATTGGGAATAAATATTTACTGTCTATGATGATAATGATGTTTTTTTCCGCTGCCAGCATTCCGTATTCGTTTTGATTAACAAGTCTTTCACACTTCAGACACAGTGGAAAATTTTCTCGGCCACACTAAAAAGTCGCACATTGTCAATGACGAACTATCCTCCTGGTGGTGGTGGTGGTGGTGATGGTGTTGGTAACGGCATCAAGCACTTGTTGGCAACTTGGTGTTTGGCCAAAGTGAAAAATCATAAACACCAACGATTGTTAAAGGAGAGGCGCTTTTAAGCTTCAATATTTGCCCATCTCAGAACATTGAATCATAGACGGACATTGCCCCTGCAGCAACTTTTGCCGATTTGAGCTGATTAGATGTGATAATGATAATAATTTCATATTTTTCCTTTTCCATGAAAGGCCAACAATGTTGGCCACAATGCCAGACCATAAGCAGCACCAAGAGACACCATTTAGTTGATAGCTGGGTGTTAAGATATGGTTAAATACCTGAACGCAAAACTATACTCTGATTTGGTCTCTGGTGAAGCCATCATGGGGAGTGTCCATTGAAAATGTTGTACAAGGATTATTATAGGCGATAACATTTAGCTACACTTTGAATGGGAGTTGAAATTAAATAATTAAAAATTGCATTAAGATTTTCATGCAGATTTGCAGCAAGGTCTGAGCAAAACTTTAAGACACGCTTGAAACTTCCTGCTATTTTAAGGACAATGTTTGGTTTGTTATACCCACCACCGAAGGATTCTTGATTCATTCGTAAAAATCTAAGACGATCTAGCCATGTCCGTCCGTCTGTCTGTTGAAATCATGCTAATGTCTTTAAAAATAGAGATATTAAGCTGAAATTTTGCACAGATTATTTTTCCATAAGCAGGTTCAGTTCGAAGATGGACAATATCGGACTATATCTTGATATAGCCCCCATACAGAGCGATCCGCCGATTTAGGGTCTTAGGCGAATAAAAGCCACGTTTATTATCCGATTTTGCTGAAATTTGGAACATTGAAATGACTTGGGCCTTTCGACGTCCTTCTACAATTTAGCCCAAATCTGTTCATATTTGGATATAGGTGCAATATGGACCGATCTCTCTATTTAAGGTCTTGTGCCCATAGAATGGAGGCCACCGTAGCGCAGAGGTTATCATGTCCGCCTATGACGCTGAACGCCTGGGTTCGAATCCTGACGAGACCATCAAACAAATTTTTCAGCGGTGGTTTTCCCTTCCTAATGCTGGCAACATTTGTGAGATACTATGCCATGTAAAATTTTTCTCCAAAGAGGTGTCGTACTGCGGCACGCCGTTCGGACTCGGCTATAAAAAGGAGGCCCCTTATCATTGAGCTTAAACTTGAATCGGACTGCACTCATTGATATGTGAGAAGTTTGCCCCTGTTCCTTAGCGGAATGTTCATGGGCCAAATTTGCAAATTTTGCCCATAGAAGGCGAATTTTTTGTCCGATTTTGCCAAAATTTGGGACAGTGAATTGTGTTAGGCCCTTCGATATTCTTCTTCAAATTGACCCAGATTGGTTCATATTTGGATATAGCTGCCATATAGACCGATCTCTCGATTTAAGTTCTTGTGGCCATAAAATCCACATTTATTGTCCGATGTCGCCAAAATTTGGGACAGTGAGTTGTGTTAGGCCCTTCGATATTCTTCTTCAAATTGACCCAGATTGGTTCATATTTGGATAACTGCCATATAGACCGATCTCTCGATTTAAGGTCTTGCGCCCATAACAGGCGCATTTACTGTCCGATGTCGCCAAAATTTGGGACAGTGAGTTAAGTTAAGCCCTTCGGCATACCTTGACAATATGGAATATATCGGTCCAAATTTGGATATAGCTGCCATATAGACCGATCAGCCGATTTAGGGTCTTGGACCCATAAAAGCCACAATTATTATCCGATTTTGGTGAAATTCGGGACAGTGAGTTGTCTTAGTCCCTTCGTCATCTTTCTTCAATGTGGCCTTGATCAGTCCCGATTTTGATATATCGGCCATATAGACCAATTTCTCGATTTAAGGTTTTGGGGCCATAAAAGGTGCTTTTGTTGTCCGATGTCGTCGAAATTTGGGACAGTCTGTTAGGTTAAGCCTTTTGACTTACTTCTGCAATATGGCACAGATCGGTTCAGATTTGGATATAGCTGCCATATAGACCGATCTCTCGGTTTTAGGTTTTGGGGCCATAAAAAGTGCATTTATTGTCCAATGTCGCTGAAATTTGAGACAGTGAGTTTAGTTAGGCTCTTCGACGTCCTTCTTCAATTTGGCCCAGATCGGTCCAGATTTGGATATAGCAGCCATATAGACAGATGCTCCGATTTAGGGTCTTAGGCCCATAAAAGCCAAATTTACCATCCGATTTTGCTGAAATGTGGGATAGTGAGTTGTCTTAGGCCTTTCGACATCTTTATTCAATGTGACCCAGATCGGTCTAGATTTGGATACAGCTGTCATATAGACAGATGCTCCGATTTAGGGTCTTAGGCCCATAAAAGCCACATTTATTATACGATTTTGATGAAATTTGGGAGAGTGAGTTGTATTAGGCCCTCCGACATTCTTCGTCAATTTGGCACAGATCGGTCTAGATTTGGATATAGGTGCCATATAGACCGATCCGCCGATTTAGGGTCTTGGACCCATAAAAGCCACAATTATTATCCGATTTTGGTGAAATTCGGGACAGTGATTTGTCTTAGTCCCTTCGTCATCTTTCTTCAATGTGGCCCAGATCGGTCCCGATTTTGATATATCGGCCATATAGACCAATTTCTCGATTTAAGGTTTTGGGGCCATAAAAGGTGCATTTATTGTCCGATGTCGTCGAAATTTGGGACAGTCTGTTAAGTTAAGCCTTTTGACTTACTTCTGCAATATGGCGGAAATCGGTTCAGATTTGGATATAGCTGCCATATAGACCGATCTCTCGGTTTTAGGTTTTGGGGCCATAAAAAGTGCATTTATTGTCCGATGTAGCTGAAATTTGAGACGGTGAATTTAGTTAGGCTCTTCGACGTCCTGCCTCTATTTGGCCAAGATCGGTCCACATTTGAATATAGCTGCCATATAGACCGATCTCTCGATTTAGGGTTTTGGGGCCATAAAAGGCGCATTTATTATCCGATTTCGCCGAAAATTGAGACAGTGAATTGAGTTGGGCTCTTCGACATTTCTCTGCAACTTGACCCAAATCGATCCAGATTTGGATATAGCGGCCATATATACCGATATCTCGATTTAATGTCTTGGCCCCATTAAAGGCGCATTTATAATCCGATTTCACTGAAATTTGTCACAGTGACTTATGTTAGGCTTTTCGACGTCCTTGTTGTATATGGTTCAGATCGATTTTTTTTAGATGTAGCTACTGTACTTATTAGTATTTAGTTCAAATCGGAACATATTTCGATATAACTGCTACGTGACATAAGGTATGCAATTTGATGAAAGGTGGTTTACATATATACCCAAGGTGGTGGGTATTCAAAGTTCGGCCCGGCCGAATTTAACGCCTTTTTACTTGTTTTGGGTAAAGATGCTAAAATTAAAGAAAGAATTTTTCAAAAAATAGTAAATAAAAATCAGTCAGCCATCAAAATTTGAAACAGATGGTAATGTCCTTTAGTAAATAGGAAATTAAATTTAAATATAGCATCTTTTTTTTAAAGTTTTGGTACTTTGGTTCGTTTTCATTGCTTAAATCCTACAAATAAGGAGAAATCTTAAATTTTGGGCCAACTTTTTTTCAGTGTATGCAAAATGTCTGACTAGATTTCGACGTAGGTTCTAGGTGTTAAAAGTCGGTGGTGAAGAGTATTATATAGTCGGCTCTGCCCGACTTTTGCCTTTTCCTACTGCTTTTTCTTTGAAGTGAATCGAATGAATTTCGCCTTTATATTCATGTTTAAGAATTTTGCTCTTTTAACGACATTTCATACTTGTTACAAAGAAAGAGTTTAAAATTACAAAAATATGAAAGCCATAAAACAAATCTACAAAAAAATATGAAATAATGTCCACACTTTTCTTTTGAAGCTGGTCATTTTGAGTTTAGGTCAAAATAAAATGCAAAGTGAAAACTACTCCAAGTGTTATCTTACCTACTCCAAATCATAAGATCTCAATGCCCAAGGCAAGGAGGAGGTTGCTCAAAATACAAAATAAGGGAAAATCCTACAGCTAAATTTATTTGAAATCAGATCCTGCTAATCTTACTTTCAAGATCGTAACGATTTCTCATTTTAATCAATTAAAAAGTCATCGACCGCTCCTTTTTGTGCTTTCAGCTCTTTTGTTGGATTGCTGGCGGCGCACTCTCTTTCGCTCACGCGGCTTCCAATGTTGGAGGATTTGTGTGGCCAAAGAAAAAAACCCCAAATCATCATCATCATCAACAGCCCCGTATGACAATGACAACCGGCCGAACTTTTTGTCTCCAAAGTTTAAGTTTGTTTGTTGTTGTTGTTGTGGATTTCTCTCCTTATGGCAATTGTCTTTTGGGCAAATCAACACGGAGTCCATAAGGATGAGAAGAAAGAAAAAAATTGAGCGAAAAAACACTTGACAGTTGTGGTGGCCAGTTAAAGCAACAAAGGTAATATCAGCCATACAATGGCTGGCAAAGAAAAAAAAATGGTTTCAAAAGTTCGAATTGCACCGAATTTCAAGTGCCCTAACAGAAGTTTGGTATATAGAATCAAATAATGCCCTTCAATTAGACTTAGTTTTCATACCATCTTTCATCCATGGTTTTGGGTTCTCAATATTCTGCCCGGGCGACCTTAGCACGCTTTTACTGGTTCTACTGGCGGTATCGGTGAAATGTTACATTCCCAGTGTTTGGCTAATTTACCCCAACTCGTTTGGGTAGTGCATTTGAAACACCATCACATAATAAACCAAACAGGAAGATGGGGACAACGATGATGGTGGCGGTGGGGCCATTTTTGCTTTTAGGTCGAGCGACCAGCAACCGTTTGGCCGGTGTGTTTTTGGGCTTTCTTTGAATGTTTGGCTGATTAATGAGGTGAAATGTTAAGAAAAATGTGAAAACCTTTTGGATGACAAGAAATCAATACGTTCAAATCAAATGAAACAAATACCCCGACCCAGCACTTGGGCGGCAGTTGAAATCCGCTCGCCCTCCTCCCCGAACCAAAAACCCAACAACAAATAAGTGCAACTGCAGAATGTGCATCATTGTTGGGTCTTTGCCTTGGCTGCCTGCGACATATTGAAGGACGGACAGACAAAAAGACAGAATCAGAATCTCCCCAAAAGAAATGTGCTATAATGAGGTTGCAGCAATAAACCAAATTATTTTTGATTAAGGAGACATTTTCGCCGCATCCTTCTTTTTTTCGCTCCGTCTCTTCACATTTTTGTTGAAATTGAAGCATTTGCAGGGCCCAAGAAAATCTTAACGAGATAAGCAGAGGTGTCAAGTGTTGGCTAATTGAAGTTGATTATGAGAGAATATTTCTGTTAGCCGAACACGACAAATACAACACCACCACGATAAGAAGGACTAAATGCCAATGATTTGTTGCAACACTTGTTGAACTCCTTGAACTCCTCATGGGGAGGGAGGGGCCATGAGCAAAACCATCACCAGACCAGAAGTTTCAGAATGCATTTGTCGTTTGACAGGAAATATTTTTCTCTTTAAACTCTAATGGATAACAAGTTCAAGGTAGAAGGGAAAGGCTTAGAAAAACTATGAGGTTCCATAGGAAACAAGTAAAAAGGCTTTAAGTTCGGCCGGGCCGAACTTTGGATTCCCACCACCTCGGGTATATATGTAAACCACCTTCCATCAAAATCCGGTGAAAATTGCATACCTTATGTCCCATTGCAGTTATATCGAAATATGATCCGATTTGGACCAAATACTAATAATCTACAGTAGCTATATCTAAAAATAAACCGATCTGAACCATATACGACACGGATGCCGAAAAGTCTAACATAAGTCATTGTGTCAAATTTCTGTGAAATCGCCTTTTATGGGGCCAAGACTTTAAATCGAGATATCGGTCTATATGGCAGCTATATTCAAATCTGGACCGATCTGGGCCAAATTGCAAATGTATGTCAAGGGGCTTAACATAACTCACTGTCTCAAATTTCAGCGACATCGGACAATAAATGCGCCTTTTATGGCCTCAAAACCTAAAACCGAGAGATCGGTCTATATGGCAGCTATATACAAATCTGGACCGATCTGTGCCATATTGCAAATGCATGTCAAGGGGCTTAACATAACTTCCTTCCCAATTTCCTGTCGACATCGGACAATAAATGCGCTTTTTATGGGCCCAAAACTATAAATCAAGTAACGTAAATCAAGTAATCGGTAATCCAAATCTGATCCGATCTGGGCGAAATTAAAGATAGATGTCGAAGGGCCTAACATTACTCACTGTCCCAAATTTCTTCAAAATCGGATAATAAATGTGGTTTTGTGGGCCTAAGACCCATAAAAGGATCCGTCTTAGGAGGATCGGTTTATATGGCAGCTATAACCAAATATGGACCGATCTGGGCCAAATTAACGAAGGATGTCGAAGCGCCTCAAACAACACTTTTTTCCAACTTTCAACCAAATCTGATGTGGCTTTTATGGGCCTAATACACTAAATCGGAGGATCGGTCTATATGGCAGCTATATCCAAATCTGGTCCGATTTGGGCCAAATTGAAGAAGGATGGCAAAAGGGCTCATCACAACTTACTGTCCCAAATTTCAGCAAAATCGGAAAATAAATGTAGCTTTTATAGGCCCAAGACCCTAAATCGGCAGATCGGTCTATATGGCAGCTTTTTCCAAATCTGGACCCGTCTGGGTCAAGTTAATAAAGAATGTCGCAGGGCCTAACACAACTCACTGTCCCAAATTTCAGCAAAATCGGATAATAAATGTGGCTTTTATGGCCCCAAGACCCTAAATCGTAGGATTGGTCTATATGGCAGCTATATCCAAATGTGAACCGATTTGGGCCAAATTGGCGAAGAATGTTGAAGGGCCTAACATAACACACTGTTCCAAATTTCATCAAAATCGGATAATAAATGTGGCTTTTATGGGCCTAAGACCCTAAATCGGATGATCGGTCTATATGGCAGCTTTATCCAAATCTGGACCCATCTGGGTCAAGTTAATAAAGAATGTCGGAGGGCCTAACACAACTCACTGTCCCAAATTTCAGCAAAATCGGATAATAAATGTGGCTTTTATGAGCCTAAGACCCAAAATCGGCGAATCGGTCTATATAGGGGGGCTATATCAAGATATAGTCCGATATAGCCCATCTTCGAACTTAACCTGCTTATGGACAAAAAAAGAATCTGTGCAAAATTTCAGATCAATTTCTCTATTTTTAAAGACTGTAGCGTGATTTCAACAGGCGGACGGACGGACATGGCTAGATCGTCTTAGATTTTAACGTTGGTCAAGAATATATACACCTTATAGGGCCGGTTATGGATATTTCGATGTATTGCAAACGGAATGACCTTCGGTGGTGGGTATAGTTAGTCTTATATATAAAAATCAATTTGTGTTTGTTTGTGTGTTCCTTATAGACTCAGAAACGGCTCAACCGATTTTCTTGAAATTTTCACAGATGGTGCATAATGACCCCGTGGTGAAAATAGGGTATTACATATTTTGATATCTGAAGGGGGGCGGACCTTCCCCCTTACCCTAATTTCCAGAAACGCCAGATCTCGGAGATGGATGGTGCGATTAAAGCAAAATTTTCTGTGCTCTCATATAGTACCCTAAAAATAAAAATTTGGTATCCAAATTTCGGATGGGGTACCTAGCGGGGCCGCCCCACCCTTAAACCTACCAAACATGTATTTAGACCAATTACGACAATATGGGACTCAAATGAAAGGTATTTAGGATAAGAAAACTTATCTGATATCCAATTGTCGGACAAGTGTTTGGGGGACTACCCCAAGCCCCAAAACACCGCTAAATCAGATATATTTACCGACCATGGCAATATGGGACTCAAATGAAAGGTATTTGCGAGTAGAATACGAATCTGATATCCAAATGTGGGACCACGCTTCTGGGGGGGGGGGGGGGGGACCTCTTCTCCAAAACACCTCTCAAACAGGACTTATTTACTGACCATGGGAATATGGGGCTTAAATAAAAGGTATTTGAGTGTAGAATACGAATCTGGTATCCAAATATGGGACCAAGTGTTTGGGGCCCGCCTCTCACCAAAACATCCCCCAAGGGGACAAATTTACGACCATAGCAATATGGGGCTCAAATGAAAGGTCTTTGGGAGTAAAGCACAAATCTGATATCAATATTCGGGAAAAGTGTCTATGGGGCCACTTCCCCAAAACACCCCCAACCAGGACTTATTTACTGACCATGGGAATATGGAGCTTAAATAAAAGGTATTTGAATGTAGAATACAAATCTGATATTCAAATATGGGACCAAGTGTTTGGGGGGCCGCCTCTCCCCAAAATCCTCCACTAAAGGGGACATATTTACGACCATAGCAATATGGGGCTCAAATGTAAGGTCTTTGGGAGTAAAGCACGCATCTGATTTCAATACTCGGGAAAAGTGTCTATGGGGCCACCCCACCTCCATAACATCACCCATATAGGAAGTATTTGCTGACCATTGCAATATGAGGCTCAAAAAAGAGGGGTTTTAGAGTAGAACACGAATCCGATATATATTTTCAAAGTCTACTCACTGAGTGGTCATGTTTGCCGACTATGGGAAAATGGGGCTCAAATAAAGGGTATTTGGGAGTAAACCATGAATCTGACATCAACATTCGGGATCAATTGTCTAGGGGACATCCCACCACCGTAACAACCCCCAAGTACGTCGTATTTGCTCACCAAGACAATTTGGGTCTTCAAGCCAGTGGAGCTCGGTATTCATTGTTTTTAGGGCCCAGACCTCAAACCGGACATAGTTGCTGGCTTTTTCAATAAAGGGTTGAAGTGAATGATATTTGAGATTAGAAAACGAATTTTATATCCAATTTAGAGGCCAATGGCAATATGGGATTCAAATAAATGAGAATAGAGCACGTTGCTGATATATTCTGCGGGCTTAGTGTTTGGGGGACCATACCACTCCCCAAAACACCCCTAAATCGGGCATATTTACCGACCATGTCAATGTGGAGCTTAAATGAAAGGTATTGGGGGGTAGAGAAAGAATTGACACCAACTTTCGGGACCAATTTTCTGGGGGTCTAGCTCTTTTCCAAAAACCCCACAAACCGCAATTTTTTACTGACCATCACAATATGGGGCTCAAATCAAGGTATTTTGGAGTAGCATACGTATTTGATGGAGGCCACCGTAGCGCAGAGGTTAGCATGTCCGCCTATAATGCTGAACGCCTGGGTTCGAACTTTGGCGAGACCATCAGAAAAAATTTTCAGTGGTGGTTTTCCATTCCTAATGCTGGCAATATTTGAGAGGTGCTATGCCATGTAAAACTTCTCGCCAAAAAAGGGGTCGCACGCCGTTCGGACTCGGCTATAAAAAGGAGGCAACTTATCATTGAGCTTAAACTTGAATCGGACTGCACTCATTGATATGTGAGAAGTTTGCCCCTGTTCCTTAATGGAATGTTCATGGGCAAATTTTGCAAATACGTGTATGATATCCAAATGTAGGACTATGTATTTAGGGTATCACCCCTTTCCCAAAACACCCCTAAAGGATACAAATTTTACGACATGCCAATATGTGGTTCAAATGAAAGGTATTTGAGATTAGAAAACGAATTTGATAACCAATTTTGGGGCCATTTGTTTGGGGGACACTCCATCGTGTAAACTCCCCTTAAACTAATGGCAATATGGGGTTTAGGTATTTTAGAGAAGAACACGATGCTGATATTTTTTCAGGGCCAAGTATCTAGGGGACCACCTCACCCCCGAAAACACCCCTAAATCAGACATCATGAGAATATAGGGCTGAAATAAAGTATTTTGATAATGGAGTATATCTAAAACCCAAACGTTAATGACCCTAAACCCTGCGAGCGAATTCATAGACCAGTAAAAATCATATGGGATTCAGATATAGGCATTTATTTCACTAAAAGCTCTTTAATTGTCGAAAATAAATATTCCAATTAAAATTTTTGCTCTATATAAAGTAAAAGAAGGCGCAGCGTAGCGGGCCCGGGTCAGCTAGTAATCCTATACAAATAAGCAATGGAGAATGATTGGTATGTTGTCCTGGTTTTTGTGCAACTAACTTTCTTCACCAATCTGGGCAAGTGAGCAACTAAGGAGAACTTTAACAGAAACCAAATCAGAAAAAAGACGACAAATGCGATATGATGAAAAAGCTAACAGGAAATGTAATATGACACTTTTTTTCGGCCATATGAACATAGCGACCGAACAGCAACAACTCAGACATTTGACCCATCAACCAGCCAGCCATACGGCTGGATGTTCTCACAATCACCCGACAATTGGCTGAATGTTCATTGGCCATTGGCTGATGATGGCTGGTGGCCAAAGGCTGCCGCCTACTTTGGCTTGAAGGCTGTGTTGGGCTATGCGCATCAACACACACAAACACTCACACACTCACAAAATAAGGACTGAGTGAAATCATAAACGTTTGTCTTTGTTCAAACAACATTAATTTTCTTCAATGTTTTTTTCCTTTTCAATTTATTTAGTTTTTATGCGTTCTCTTGCTTGTGGGGAGCTTTAATTTTTGTCCCAAATATTTGCGGGAGATTTATTACTGGATTATTAAAACTTAAGCAAGACAGAATGCAGCTTTGCTGCTCTTTTTTTTTTTGTTTTGGTTGGTTAAGGATTTCGTTGTTCTTTTGAATTTTGAAATTATTTAAACAATTTTCTTAAGGAAATTCTTTGGCAATGATGAGATGCAATTTTAATGCTTTCATTCGTTTTTTGTTCTCGTTTGCCCTCCACAAAGAAAACATTCTTTTCTTTCTTTGTTTGGGTAGCTTTTATTGTTCGAAAAGCAATTTAAGAATTTCGGTGGTGGTGGTACTGATGATGCCCATTGACTTGGTTTGTGGTACTCAGCTGCTGTCTTGGCGGTGATGGTGGTGGTGGTGGTGGACTAATGACTTTTTGATTATTGTAAAACAATCCTTTTTCGTTAAGCCTTAGACTTTTGATTTTTTACAATTATTTGCTGAGCCCCATTTGGTTCGCGAGTGCAGCAGCAGCTTCAAACGAAATCCTTGGAAAAAAAGAACAAATCGCAATTTTCATTTTGGCCGAAATTGACATTAAACATTACACAAAAATGTTCTTTCATTTTATTTCCTTCATTCGTTGGCTTGAAGCTATCCCTGTTTTGGGTGTATTCGATGTCATTGGCGTCTTTCATCGAATCCGTAACATTTGTCTTTCTTTTTATTTTCATGATGGTGTTGAGGTGGTGGTGATGGTGACGGTGGTGGTGGTGGTTGTGTATTGACAAAGAAAACATTCGTTAAGACATACATTCTGACCTTTTTCCCAAATGTCTTCGCTTTTTTTATATTTTTTGAGTAAAACTTTAAGCACAGTGGTGCTTAAATTGTAGGAAAATACTAAGGCCAATTTGAAGATCTGTTATCATTCAGGATTGTAAGAGAACTGACTAAGGAGGAAGTGAAAGTCGCGATCTGACATTATAGACTCAATACTTTACTCAATTGAATTAATTATTAAAGGAATTACTTCTCCAACCGAAAAACGTGAAAATTTTCGACAATCATCCCATTAAGATTGACCTCGCAGACTTCTCACATACCGATGAGTGCTGACGCATCCAAATTTTACCCCAATGATAGTTGACCAGCAGTAGTGAGAGGACAACCACCACTGAAAATGTTTGCTGATGTTCTTAATCTGTATTTGAACGCAGGCGTACAGGATAAAGGACGGACTTGTTAACCTCTGCGCTACTGTGGTCTTCACCGTTAATATCTCAAATTTGGACTTTTGGAGCCAGCAATCCATTTTGGACCACCACAAAATAAGTTTCCATTTTAACCACGAAATGGGAAGGGGGAAGCCATATCGCAATTCGAGAAACATCAAGTGGAAGAGAGAGCGAGAGAGTGAACACAGTAGACACCTTAAGTGTGAGGATAACCACTGCTAAATATATCGCCAGGATTCGAACCCGGTTGTTAAGCGGAAATTGTGACATCAGCGTCACGATGGCCATCCACGTCAAAATCTCAACTTGTGGGTCTCAACCCAGAACTCCGTTTCGGACCACAACAGGATGAGTACAAACAAAATAAGAAGGAGACAGCCATACAGAAATTCGAGAAATACCAATTGGCAGACTTTCGCTATACATATGCGGAAACAAATACTCTCTGGGAGCCTTTATTTGTTGCAATAGAACTTGAATCTGCAGTGGGCCCTGGAAGAAGCCTTTATGTTCGGAACGAATACCGCCTCGTAGGGTCAAACAGTCATGGGGGATACCGGAACTTACCGTTATCAGGATGTACAATAGAAAGCTATTTCTCTGATAGTCGGATATTCTCGCCAGAATACGAACCCAACAGTTAAGCGTTTCGCCATTCACTGTCATTCAACCCAAAACTTTGTTTTAAATCAACACAGAACAGTATTGCTGCTCAACCCCTACATGGGAGATTTAAAGATCCAAGATAGACCAATTGAGCGCAGTTCAGGGTTAATATGCAGAAGCAAGGACCCTCTGTGGATTTTTATTGAACACTAGCTGATCTGGGCCCACTCCGCTGTGCCTTCTTTTACTTTATATGGAACAAAAGTTTCCTTGGAATATTTATTTTCGACAATTAAAGATTTTTTAGTGAAATACCATGCTACGAAAATAGTATATCGCTTGACTAACAGTTTAACAATATAAGTGCCTTTGTTCGAATCCCATATGATCTTTATTGGTCTACAAATTTAAGTTTGGATGTAAGGTGTACTCCATTCTTAAAATACTTTATTTCCCCATAGACACTTTTCCTGAATATTGATATCAAGTTCTTGCTTTACTCCCAAAGACCTTTCATTTGAGCCCCATATTGCTATTTGTCCCCTTTGGGGGATGTTTTGGTGGGAGTCGGCCCCCCAAACACTTGGTCCCATATTTGAATATCAGATTCGAATTCTACACTCAAATACCTTTTATTTAAGCCCCATATTCCCATGGTCAGTAAATAAGTCCTGCTTGGGGGGTGTTTCGGAAAAGGGGTGGACCCCCAGAAACGTGGTCCTACATTTGGACATCAGATTCGTATTCTACTCCCAAATACCTTTCATTTGAGTCCCATATTGCCATGGTCGGTAAATCTGTCCGATTTAGGGGTGTTTTGGGGCTTGGGGTGGTCCCCCAAACACTTGGTCCGAAAATTGGATATCAGATACGTTTTCTTATCCTAAATACCTTTCATTTGAGTCCCATATTGTCGTGATTGGTCTAAATATATGTTTGGTAGGTTTTAGGGTGGGGCAGCCCCCTAGGTACCCCATCCGAAATTTGGATTTTTTATTTTTAGGGCACTTTATGAGAGCATACAAAATTTCGCTTAAATCGCACCACACATCTCTGAGATCTGACGTTTCTGAAAATTATGGTAAGGGGAAGGGTCCGCCCCCCTTCAGATATCAAAAAATGTGGTACCCTATTTTCACCACGGGATCATTATGCACCTTTTATGTAAATTTCAAGAAAAACCCTTCAGCTGTTTCTGAGTCTATAAGGAACACACAAACAAACAAACACTAATTGATTTTTATATATAAGACAACAGAATCGTCCTTGAGTCCTTGAATGAAGCCTTGATAATATTAAGCCTACAACGAATACCGCCTCCTAAGACCAACACGCTACGGTGGACCTCGTAGCTGCAAATTCTCGGGAAGAGGAGTATAGGGATTTTAATAAAACCTTTAAAGAGAAAGCTGGATAAAGAGGGAATACCAAAGAGCGATGGGACGAATATCGTAGAGCACTGGGTAGATTTAAGAAGTATAAGTGTGCTAATTTCGGTCGGTCCGAATCCTATATACCCTCCACCATGGATCGCGTTTGTCGAGTCCTTTGCCCGGTTTCTCTTTATACGCAAACAAAGGATAATGTGTTAAAATTGTCATGCTGTTGGAGACATATCAGGTTATGGAGCGATTCGACCAGATCGGATAAGAATGGTGCCCTAAAGGAGCTCAAGAAGTAATATCGGGAGATCGGTTTATATGGGAGCTATATCAGATTATAGACAGATTCAGACCATATTTGGCACGCATGTTGAAGGTCATAGGAAACATCGTTGTACAAAATTTGAGCCTAATAAGTATTGGGGACACAAAGGAGGCATATACTCAAGAAGTATAATCGCGAGATCGGTTTATATAGGAGATAGGAGGTGGTTATGATCCGATTTGCAAAATAGTTGCCATAGTTGTTGGAAGTCATAACAAAACACTTCTTGCAAATATACAGCCAAATCTGTTAATAATTGCGCCCTCTAGCGGCTCAAGAAGTCAAATCGGGAGATAGGTTTATATGGGAGCTATATCTGGTTATAAATCTATTTGGACTGTACTAGGCACAGTTATTGGAAGTCATAACAAAACACTGACTGCAAAATTTTAGCATCCAGGGGCTCAAGAGCGGTTTAAAGGGGAGCTACGTCCAATTTTGAACCGATATGGCTCATTTGTAATCCCCAACGACCTTTATCAATAGTAAGTATCTGTGCAAAATTTTAATCGGCTAACTTTACGCGTTCGACCGCTATCAAGGTTTCGATAGAACGACGGACGGAAGGACATAGATGGATTGACACAGAATGTCGAGACGATCAACAATATATATATTTTATGGGGTTTTAGATCAATATTTCGAGGTGTTACAAACGAAATAACTGGATAAGTATACCCCCATCCTATGGTGGTGGGTATGATTAAATTACCCTTCATCCTATGGTGGAGGATGCAAAAATGTCAGAGGTGGTTATTCCTTCCTAATGCAGGGGATATTTGTGAGGTACTATGCCATGCAAAAACTTTTCCGCAAGGATGTGTCCCACTGCGGCACGCCATTCGGGATCGGCTATAAAAAGGGGGTCCTTATCATTGAGCCTAAAACTTTTGGATCGTCGTAAAATTCTAAGACGATTTAACGATGTCCGTGTGTCTGTCCATCCGTCTGTTGTAATCACTCTGGAGCCTTCAAAAATTTAGATATTAAGGGTCTGACGACCATAAACGCTTTATTTATTATCCGATTTCGCTGAAATTTGCAACAATGGGTTACTTTAAGCCTTCCGACATCTGACCTAAATATGAATTAGATCGGTCCATATTTAGATATAGCTGCCATATAGACCGATCTCCCGATAAGGGGTCTGAAGCCTATAAAAGTTTTATTTTTTATCCGATTTCGCTGAAACTTGAATCAGTGGGTTATTTTAAGCCTCCCGACATCTGACGTAAATATGGTTCTGAACGGACTATATTTGGATATAGCTGCCATATAGACCGATCCCCCGATTAGGGGTCTGAAGGCCATAAGAGCTTTATTTTTTACCCGATTTGCCTGAAATTTAAAACAGTGGGTTACTTTAAGCCTTCCGACATCTGACCTTAATATGGTTCAGATCGGACTATATTTGGATATAGCTGTCATATAGACCGATCTCCCTATAAGGGGTCTGAAGCCCATAAAAGATTTATTTATTACCTGATTTCGCTGAAATTTAAAACAGTGGGTTACTTTAAGCCTACCGACATCTGACGTAAATATGGTTCGGATCGGACTATATTTGGATATAGCTGCCATATAGACCGATCTCCCGATAAGGGGTCTGAAGCCCATAAAAGCTTTACTTTTTATCCGATTTCGCTGAAATTTGGAACAGTGAGTAGGTTAAGACCTCCGAACATCCGACCTAAATATGGTTCAGATCGGACTATATTTAGATATAGCTGCCATATAGGCCACTCCGTGCCGAATTTGGGTCCTTAAATAATCTAATTTTCATCGGATTGTGACGAAATTGGAATTACATATATACCCGAGGTGGTGGGTATCCAAAGTTCGGACCGGTGTAGGTCGGTTGGTATTGTAAATGGGCCTTATCGGTCCATGTTTTTATATATCTGCCATATAAACCGATCTTGGGTCTTGACTTCTTGAGCCTCTAGAGGGTGTAATTCTTATCCGATTGGGATGAAAGTTTGCACGTCGTGTTTTGTTATGATATCCAAAAACAGTGCTAAGTATGGTTCAAATCGGTCCATAACCTGATATAGCTGCCATATAAACCGATCTTGGGCCTTGACTTCTTGAGCCTCCAGAGGGCGCAATTCTTATCCGATTGGAATGAAATTTAGCATGACTTGTTTTGTTGTGATATCCGATAACTGTGCCAAGTATGGTTCAAATCGGTCCATATTTTGATATAGCTGCCATATAAACCGATCTTGGGCCTTGACTTCTTGAGCTTCTAGAGGGCGCAATTCTTATCAGATTTGAATGAAATTTTGCACGACGTGTTTTGTTATGATATCCGATAACTGTGCCAAGTATGGTTCAAATCGATTCATAACCTGATATAGCTGCCATATAAACCTATCTTGGGTCTTGACTTCTTGAGCCTCTAGAGGGCGCAATTCTTATCCGATTGGAATGAAATTTTGCACGTAGTATTTTGTTATGATATCCAACAAATGTGCCCAGTATGGTTCAAATCGGATCATAAACTGATATATTGGGTTGCCCAAAAAGTAATTGCGGATTTTTTAAAAGAAAGTAAATGCATTTTTAATAAAACTTAGAATGAACTTTAATCAAATATACTTTTTTTACACTTTTTTTCTAAAGCAAGCTAAAAGTAACAGCTGATAACTGAGAGAAGAAAGAATGCAATTACAGAGTCACAAGCTGTGAAGAAATTTGTCAACGCCGACTATATGAAAAATCCGCAATTACTTTTTGGGCAAGCCAATAGCTGCCATATAAACCGATCTGGGATCTTGTCGATTTGCCTGAAATTTTGTACGACGGATTCTCTCATGACCATCAACATACGTGTTTATTATGGTCTGAATCGGTCTATAGCCTGATACAGCTCCCATAAAATTCGATCTCTCTATTTTACTTCTTGAGCCCCCGAAGGGCTCAATTCTTATTCGAATTGGCTGACATTTTACACAGGTCTCTAATTTAATTGTGGTCCAAACCGGACCATATCTTGATATCGCTCTAATAGCAGAGCAAATCTTTTCTTATATCCTTTTTTTGCCTAAGAAGAGACGCCGGGAAAAGAACTCGACAAATGCGATCCATGGTGGAGGGTATATAAGATTCGGCCCGGACGAACTTAGCACGCTTTTACTTGTTGCTTGTTTCTTTTGAATTCTTTGTATAAACTTTTTTCTTAGAATTCCCCAAACCTGTCCCACTGTGCCATGCTATGATACACATGTAGTTACATTCACTTGGAGACATGTGTTCGGGGGTTCGATTCTTAAGAAAATCCTTTTTCATTATTCTTGAATATTCCTACAAAACTTTTCAAACTTTTCGCCGTGTTGTTGTTTGTGTATACTTTTGGAGTAATTGTTGTAGCCTCGCTGTTGGCAGGGTTCGATTCGATTTTGCTGTTGCTGGTGTTGTCGTCTTAAGAAGAGCAAATGTCAAATTCTTTGTTTTTGTTTGGTGTTTTATTTTGTCGTACTCGAATACATTTGCTGTCATTGTCATTTGGTTTGTTTTGTTAGCCGCGTTTTTTTTTTTTTTTTTTTTTTGGCGGAGACCTCTTCTGATTTGGTTTTTGTTGGAGTTTTGTTCGGTTGCCATAGTGGTTGTAGCTGTTGTTGTTGTTGTTCTTGCTAAATGGCTCGGCATGTAAGCTGCCTTTTTAAATTTGTTGAATGCTTCATCATTACTTTTTAGCGCTTTAGTGGTGGCGATAAGCTGTAAATTGTGCAAAAATTAACAAAAGATGGACAAAAACAAAAAAAAAAGTAGCCACATTTCCAAAAGCAATGAATCGTATGGATAATTTGACTTCTTTTGTTAGGAATTTCTTTGTGTGGTAGATAAAATTGGAATTGAACGCAATCAAAAGCAGACAGTGAGTCTGAAGTTTCGAAATTTTGCCGATAGATTATAAGGAATTGGGAAATTTAAGTTTAATGATAAAAATTGTCCAATGAAACCTTCCAAGTTATACCAATTATGAGAAAAATTATAGGTTTTCCTGAAATTTTTTGCAAATATTCTACTTTGATGATCCATCGAGAGGCATTGTTTCGGCTATCCAGCCAGAATTTGTCCAACAAGCACATCGAAACCCACTCTAGGTTAGTTTAAGTTAGAATGGCAGTCCATTTTTTAAATCGACTCGCCGAAACTATTGCAGTCCATTGTATTACCACTGCAAAGACGGACCAGACCTCTGGTGCGAATCCGACCCAAGACTTCCGCACTGGTAATCCTTGCAGGCAACCAAATCAGCTACTAAACCAATCCAAATCAGCTACTCTATTGCGAATCTGACCCAAGACCTCCGCACTGGTAAGCCTAGCACGCAACCAAATCAGGCGACCAAATCCAAATTAAGTCACCTTATCCTTATTTTTAAAAAAAAATTTTTGCATCATAAACTTTGTCATACGTCGTACCGTATAAAAGATTCGGTCCTGCTGTTCATTCATTCCTATGTGCTCAAGTTTATGAACATTTTCTGATTTGCTTTTTTTTCATTTAGTGATTCTTAATCCACTGTTGATCATCAATTGAAGGTGTCATCAAGAAATTCAAACAGTTTCTTTCTCACAACATCCTTTTGTTTGTGTGCTAAATATTTTCTAAGAGAGAAATATTCTTAGCATCCATGATGAAGACTTGAAGACTTGGAAAGAAAAGCAAAACAAAGCAAAACAAAGTACCACGACTTTGATTTACACTGCCTTTATTTAGGGGAGTTTAGTTCAAACAAGTAAAAAGGCGTTAAATTCGGCCGGGCCGAACTTTGGATACCCACCACCTTGGATATATATGTACACCACCTTTTGTTCGGAGGCCATCGTAGCGCAGAGGTTAGCATGTCCACCTATGACGCTGAACGCCTGGTTTCGTATCCTGGGGAGATCATCAGAAAACACTTTCAGCGGTGGCTTTCCCCTCCTAATGCTGGCAACATTTGTGAGGTACTATGCCATGTAAAATTTATCTCCAAAGAGGTGTCTCTCTGCGGCACGCCGGAGGAGGTCCCTTATCATTGAGCTTAAACCTGAATCGGACTGCACTCATTTATATGTGAAAAGTTTGCCCCTGTCCCTTAGTTGAGTGTTTTGCCTTTTGTCAAAATCCGGTGAAAAATGCATTCCTTATGCCCCATAGCAGCTTTATCGAAATATGTTCCGATTTGGACCAATTACAAATAAGTACAAGTCACAAAATATTAATTTATAGTAGCTATATCTTAAAATAAACCGATCTGAACCATACGATACGGATGCCGAAAAGCCTAACATAAGTCACTGTGTCAAATTTCAGTGAAATAAGACTATAAATGCGCCTTTAAATCGAGAGATCGGTCTATTTGTTTGTAGGTTTGTTTGTATGTTTGTGTGTTCCTTATAGACTCAGCAGTGGCTGAACCGATTTTCTTGAAATTTACATAAAAGGTGCATAATGAAAATAGGGTACTACATTTTTTGATATCTGAAGGGGGGGCGGACACTCCCTACCCTAATTTTCAGAAACGCCAGATCTCGGAGATGGGTGGTGTGATTTAAGCGAAATATTGTTTGCTCTCATATAGTACCTTAAAAATAAAATTTTGGTATCCAAATTTCGGATGGGGTACCTAGGGGGGCCGCCCCACCCTAAAACCTACCAAACATATATTTAGACCAATCACGACAATATGGGACTCAAATGAAAGGTATTTAGAATAAGAAAACGTTTCTGATACCCAATTGTCGAACCAAGTGCTAGGGGGACCACCCCAACCCCCAAAACACCCCTAAATCGGACATATTTACCGATCATGGCAATATGGGACTCAAATGGAAGGTATTTGCAAGTAGAATACGAATCTGATATCCAAATGTGGGACCAAGTTTCTGGGGGTCCACCCCTTCCCCAAAACACCCCCCAAACAGGACTTATTTACTGATCATGGTAATATGGGGCTTAAATTAAAGGTATTTGAGTGTAGAATTAGAATCTGATATCCAAATATGGGACCAAGTGTTTGGGGACCGCCTCGCACCAAAAACCTTCCCCAAAAGGGACACATTTACGACCATAGCCATATGGGCCTCAAATGAAAGGTCTTTGGGAGTAAAGCACGAATCTGATGTCAATATTCGGGAAAAGTGTCTATGGGGCCACCACACCCCCACAACACCACCCAACCCCCAAAAAACCCCTAAATCGGACATATTTACCGATCATGGCAATATGGGACTCAAATGAAAGGTATTTGCGAGTAGAATACGAGTGATATCCAAATGTGGGACCACGTTTCGGAGGGTCCACCCCTTCCTCAAAACACCCCCCAAACAGGACTTATTTACTGACCATGGGAATATGGGGCTTAAATAAAAGGTATTTGAGTGTAGAATTCGAATCTGAAATCCAAATATGAGATCAAGTGTTTGGGGGGGCCGCCTCTCCCCAAAAACATCCCTCAAAGGGGACAAATTTACGACCATAGGCATATGGGCCTCAAATGAAAGGTCTTTGGGAGTAAAGCACGAATCTGATGTCAATATTTGGGAAAAGTGTCTATGGGGCCACCCCAACCCCACCACATCACCCAATTAGTAAGTATTTGCTGACTTTTGCAATATAAGGCTCAAATAAGAGGGCTTTTAGAGTGGAACACGAATCTGATATATATTTTCAAGGCCAACTCACTGAGTGGTCGACCATCCCCCAAAATCACCCCCCAAACCTCATGTTTGCCGACTGTGGAAATATGGGGCTCAAATTAAAGATATTTGGAAGTTGACCACGTATCTGATATCAACATTAGGGACCAACTGTCTAGGTCCTCACCAAGACAATTTGGGTCTTAAAGAGAGTGGAACTAAATATTTATAGTTTTCAGGGCCGATACCCCAAACCGGACATATTTGCTGACTTTTGTAATAAGGAGTTTAAATGAGATTTGAAAACGAATTTGATATCCAATTTTGAGGCCAATGGCAAGATGGGGTTCAAATAAATGATATATAGATATATGAGAATAGAGCACGTTGCTGATATATTTTCCGGGCTTAGTGTTTGGGGGACCACCCCAATCCCCAAACCACTCCTTAATGGGGCGTATTTACCGACCATGTCAATGTGGAGCTTAAATGGAAGGTAGAGCAAGAATTGAACCCACCTATCGCAAAATGGGGCCCAAATAAAGTAGTAGAATACGAATTTGACATCCAAATGTAGGACCATGTATTTAGGGCATCACTCCTTCCCCAACACACCTCGTAAAGGTTAACATTTGTTCGACCATGCCAATATGTGGTATTTAAGATTAACGAATTTGATAACCTATTTTGGGCCATGTATTTGGGGGACGCCTCATCGTGTAAACTCCCCTAAACCAATGGCAATATGGGGTTTAAATAAATGGTATTTGAAAGAAGAGCACTATGCTTATATTTTTTCAGGGCCAAGTGTCTGGGGGACCACCTCACCCCCGAGCACACCCCTAAATCAGATATCATGAGTGTAGCGGGCTGAAATAAAGTATTTTAAGAATGGAGTACACCTTACATCCAAACTTAAATTCGTAGACTAATAAAGATCATATGAAATTCGGACAAAGACACTTATATTTTTAAACAATTAGTCAAGCGATATACTATTTGTTGCCCAAAAAGTAATTGCGGATTTTTCATATAGTCGGCGTTGACAAATTTTTTCACAGCTTGTGACTCTGTAATTGCATTCTTTCTTCTGTCAGTTATCAGCTGTTACTTTTAGCTTGCTTTGAAAAAAAAGTGTAAAAAAGTATATTTAATTAAAGTTCATTCTAAGTTTTGTTAAAAATGCATTTACTTTCTTTAAAAAAATCCGCAATTACTTTTTGGGCAACTCAATATGTTAAACCACTACCCATCATCCCCGACTATGGTGCAGTTCGGATCATTTTAGGATATAAATATGCCGATCTTCCGACTTATAGTCTTGAACCCATTTGCATATGCAACATTCCACTAAGGGACATATCTCACATATCAATGAGTGAAGTCCGATTCAAGTTTAAAGCTCAATGATAAGGGGCCTCCTATTTATAGTCGAGGCCGAACGGCGTGCCGCAATGCAACACCTCTTTCGAGAGAAGTTTTACATGACATAGTACCTCGCAAATATTGCCAGCATTAGTAGGGGAAAACCACCGTTGAAAAATTTTTTCTGATGGTCTCGCCAGGATTCGAACCCAGGCGTTCAGCGTCACAGGCGGACATGCTAACCTCTGCGCTACGGTGGCCTCCAACCCATTTAAGACTCTTTTATTTCATCCGAATACCGTTTGCTCAAAAAGAGGTGAGCGTAGCAAACAACCGACAAAAAACAACAAGGCCGCAGGAGCCGACGGCTAAACTGTTTAATAAAGCGAAGGCAATCTGGCTAGTAGAATGCATACCCGGTGATTGGAAGCTCCATTCACACGAAAGGAGACAAGAGAATATGTGCCAGCGAGAAATAAGTCACTTTGTCATCGCACTAAAAATTCTTCCAAGCGTATTATGTTTGAGAAAACAGTTTAGAATCCACAATCCTATCTATGCGGATTTAGACCTGCTGTGCCAAGTTCTTGGAGAGACCAAAGTTATCCTCTAACGTAGTGTAGCTGCATATACTGTGTGAAAAGATCATTTAGAAAAGTGCTTGTGTAATTTTTTTTGGAAATATTTTATTCTCAAAAATGGCAACAAACAGCTCAAAGAAAAACTGCAACAAAAGGCAATTCGAACCACCAAAAAAAAACAATTCCAACAATATCAAGAATTTAACTAAAAACCCACTTCAAAATTCATAACGAAAAAAGTTGTTGCTGCCTCAGCTCAAACTGAGCTCTGTGCGCATGTGTGAGTATTTGTCTTTAATTTTTGGCAAGAAAAAAAAAATTTTTTTTGTACCGCAAAGCAAAAAAAGGCCAAAATCTTGTTAAAGAAAGCTTTTCGCTCTGCTGGATTGTTTGGGGGGGTTAGGGGTGTTGGGGGTAGGGGTAGAACTGCAGGTCGCGAGCCCGCCAAAGAATTGAGTGAGTATTCTGGAATGAGGAGGAGGTCGGTCCCAAAGAAATATCACACGAGTATAATTGAGTTTGACACAATAAATTGCTCATCATGTTTATGTTGTGTTGTCGTCGTTTGATGTCGCTGTCGTTGTCCCTGCTGCTATTTGGAGTTGGCTGTAGTCGCCCGTGTTGGCCGGGTTCAACAGGCCTTATGGCCTTATGGTTGGTTCTACCGCCTTGCATGAGATGTGGCATTCTTTTTTACTGCCTTACATTTGGTTTGGCGGGAATTTCTTTCCTGCTGTTGGGTCTGTTTTGGTCTTTTGTTTTTGTGCCCGCGATCATTCAGCACCACCTTCACCGATTTCTTTGAGAAATGATGAGCAGTGGTGGTGGTGGTGGTGATGGTGATGGTGGAGAAAGAGGTTGCTTGTTGTGTTGCATGGTGTTGATATTGTTGACCTTAAAGCGTTTTCTTTTGCGGTTGCCCCATCGCTGTTTTATTGTCGTTTGTTGGAGGGAGCTTTGTTGCATTTCTTTGGTTTTGAGCTGATTTATAAATTGATTTGGATAACTTTGGCACAGCAGGCGGAAATGTTACTGATGCCTTATGATGCTTCTGTTACAAAGCGAAGAAGAGACAGGCTGCAAAGAAGATAACAACAACAACAACAACAAAAACGCTTATAACTCACAAGAAGTCATACAAGAAATGTAAAAATATATCTTTTTTGTTAATGCGAGGGGTTTTGTTGAGAGGTAAAAGATGGAAAAACTGTGTAATTGGCTGGGCGAATCTTGGAAAGCTAAAAATGTCAATAAAGGGCATAATTTTACTCTCTTTACTAAACTTTTTTCAAATCAGGCAAATATTAAAGCTTCTAGGATTCGAACAAGGATAATCGAGAGATCGGTTTATATGGGAGCTAAATCGGGTTAAAAAATGTTTGAACCGTAGTTATCACAGTTTTTGTTTTGCAAAATTTTAGCCAAATCGAACAAAAACTGCGGATTCCAGGAGCACCAGACTTGAAATCTAGAGATTGGTTTATATGGGAGCTATATCAGGTAAGAGACCGATTTGGACTGAACTTAGCATAGATGTTGGCAATAGTAACAGAACATCATGTGCAAATGGGTAGCCTAATCCAACAAAGATTGCAGTTTCCAAGGGCTCATGATGTCAAAACGGTTCATATGCAAGCAATTGGGTTGCCCAAAAAGTAATTGCGGATTTTTCATATAGTCGGCGTTGACAAATTTTTTCCCAGCTTGTGACTCTGTAATTGCATTCTTTCTTCTGTCAGTTATCAACAGTTACTTTTAGCTTGCTTTAGAAAAAAAGTGTAAAAAAAGTATATTTGATTGGTTGAAGTTCATTCAAAGTTTTATTAAAAATGCATTTACTTTCTTTTAAAAAATCCGCAATTACTTTTTGGGCAATCCAATATGTCAGGTTACAGACCGATTTCAACTGTACTTAGCATAGTTTTTGGAAGTCATAACAGAATACTAAGTGCAAAATTTCAGGCAAATACGATAAAAATTAAGGCATCCAAGGGCTCAAGAAATCATATCGGTAGATCGGTTCATATGGGAGCTATATAAGGTTATAGACCGATTTGGGCCATACTTGGCAGAGTTGTTGGAAGTCATAACAGAGCACTTTTCTATCAACTCACGATAGCGCTCACCATTCATAGTTAAGAAGTATGGTTCAATGATGCCACCAGTCCATAAACCGCACCAAACTGTGGCTCTTTCTGCATGCATTGGTATCTCTTGCTATGCTTCTGCCTGATTTTTACTCCCAAATCGACAAATCTGCTTATTTAAGTAGCCAATGAGCCTAAATTGAGCTTCGTCCATAAAATGGAAGAAGAGGGCGATGAAACTTCTTAACATTGTTGCTTTGCATGACGATTCGTGGTTAAATTATAGACCAAACTGAAGTTGTTTGAGAGTGAAACAAAACACCAAACGTATGTGAGCTGTTTTAACCAGTGTTTCCAAAAAGATAATAGCTAAAAAATCACCCTTAATATTCAAGACCTAGGCCGAAAAGCCTAAAATAAGTCACTGTGTCAAATTTCAGCGAATTCTGATAATAAATAGGCCTTTAATGGGGCCAAAACTTTAAATCGAGACATCGGTTTATATGGCAGCTATATCCGAATCTAGACCGAGATAGGCCGTCTTCAAGAAGGAAATCGAGGGGCCTAACACATTTCACTGTCCCAAATTTAAGCGAAATCGGACAATAAATGCTATTTTCAAGAGATCGGTCTATATGACAGCTATATCCAAATCTGAACCGATCTGAGGCAAATAAAAGAAAGATGTTGAGGTTCGTAACACAACTCTCTATTCCAAATTTAAGCCAAATCGGACAAAAATTGCGCCTTTTTGGGCCAATACCATAAGTCAAGAGATCAGACTTTATGGTAGCTATATTCAAATCTGAACCGATTTGGGTTAAATTGAAAAAATATGTAGAAGGCCCCAACACAACTCACTGCACCAAATTTTTGCGAAATCGGACAATAAAGGCGCCTTTTATGGCCCAAAGCCTTAAATCGAGAGATCGGTCTATATGGCAGCTATATCCAAATCTCGACCGATCCTGTACAAATTGAAGAGGGATATCAAAGGACCTAACACAACTCACTGTCCCAAATTTTGGCGAAATTGGACAATAAATGCGCCTTTTATGAGCCCAAGAACTTAAATCAAGTGATCGGTCTATATGGCAGCTATGTACAAATCTGGACCGATCTAGGCTAAATCAAAGAAATATGTCGAAGGGCCTAACACGACTCACTGTCTCAAATTTCAGCATAATCGGTTAATAAATGTGGCTTTTATGGGCTTAAGACCCTAAATCGGCGGATCGGTCTATATGGGGGCTATATCAATATATAGTGCGATATAGCCCATCTTCAATCTTAACCTGCCTATGGACAAAAAAGAATCTATGCAAAGTTTCAGCTCAATATCTCTATTTCTAAAGACTGTGGCGTGATTTCAACAAACAGACGGATAGACAGACGCATGGACGGACAGACAGACGGACGGACGGATAGAAGGTGGGTTTTACAGACGGAATGACGAAATACGTATACCCCCATTGTATGGTGGAGGGTATAAAAATGACATGTTTAAAATTTCAACCAAATTAGGTAAGAATTGCCCTCTCTAGAGGCTCAATAAGTCTAATCGGAATATCGGTTTATATGGCAGGTATGTAAGGTTGCCAACTGATTTAGACCATACTTGGCAGAGTCATTGGAAGTAATACCGATGAACCGATATGTGCAAAATGTCAGCAAAAGAATTGTGCCCTTTGGAGGTTCAAGATGTCTTATTTGGAGATCACTTTATGTGGTAGCAATATCAGGTTATGAACCGATATGAACCATACTTGAAGTCATACCAAAACAACACGTGCAAAATTTCAGGCAGATGGGATAAGAATTGCTCACTCCAAATACTCAAGAATTCAAGACCTAAGATCGTTTTATATGGTAGTCATAAACGTAGAAAATGTCTCTGGGGATGGGTTATGCACCCCCAGAAAAGTCTTAGCCCTCATCCAAAATTTCATTGTTTTCGCCAAATTTTTCTAATTTTATTACTATTCAAATGGTTTTGGCCCAACCCTAAAAAGCTGGGCTGGCTTCGCTTATGATGGCAGCTATAACAAAACATGGGCCGATTTGGCCCATTTACAATCCCAGCCGACCTATACTAATGAGAAATATTTGTTCAAAATTCCAAGCTCCTAGCCTTAATCCCCTAAAAAGTTAGCATGTTTTCTACAGACAGACTGACGAACGGACATGGCTAAACCGACTTCAAGTGTCATGACGATCTAGAATATGTATACTTTGTGGGGTCTTGGACAAACTTTTCGAGGTATTGCAAACGGAATGACGAAATTGGTATACTCCCTTCCTATGGTGGAGGGTATAGAAAAGGGAATAAAATTCGCTGAAAAGAGTGAAAAGAGAGACAGGCGAATAAAGCTAAATCGAATCAGAACGTGGTTCTTAGTCTATAAGGTATAAATATCAATGGTTCTATATCTCTTCCTTCTGGGTGTTACAAATTAATGCACTAAGTTATAATACCCTATACAACAGTCGTTGTGTAGGGTATAATTACAACAGTTTTGAAGTACTTTCAGACCCCCAAAAATAAAATCGTTTCTACATTTTTTGAAGCAAAAATATTGTTGGGTAGTTAAACTGGCAATCCATCGCCTGCTGCTGTTATGTTAATGTTCGGCAGGGTAATTGCTACGCTGACCTCTTTCTAACTAGGCGGTGTGCGTTTTATACCGACTCTACAACGTATATAAATTCCGGATTGTCGTAAAATTCCAAGACGATTAAACGATCACCGTCTTTCTGTCCGCCTGTCCGCCCGTCAGTTGTAATCTAGAGCGTCTAGAGCCTTAAAAAATTGAGATATTGAGCTAAAATTTGGCACAGATACGTGTTTTTGAAGTACGCTGGTTAAGTTGTTGAACGGGTCAAATCGGACCATATTTGGATATAGCAGCTATATAGACCGATTTTCCGATGAAGGGTCTAATGCCCATAAAATCTTTATTTTTCATCCGATTTTGCTGAAATTTGAAAGAGTGAGTAGTTTATGACTTCTTCTTGACAACTGACCCAAATATGGTTCAGATCGGACTATGTTTAGATATAGCTACCATATAGACCGATCTGGCGATAAATTGTCTGAAGACCATAAAAGCTCTACTTGTTATACGATTTCGCTGAAATTTGCAACAGTGGGTTATTTTAAGCCTTCTGACATCCGACCTAAATATGGATTAGATTGGTCCATATATAGATATAGCTGCCATATAGACCGATCTTCAGATTAAGGGTCTGAAGCTCATAAAATATTTATTTACTACCCGATTTCGCTGAAGTTAAACAGTGGGTTATTTCAAGCCTCTCGACATCCGACCTACATATGGTTCAGATCGAGCTATATTTATATATAGCTGCCATATAGATCGATCTCCCGATAAAGGGTTTGAACGCCGTAAAAACTTTATTTTTTATCCAATTTCGCTGAAATTTGGAATAGTGCGCAGTTTTAAGCCTCCCAATATCCGACTTGAAAATGGTACAAATCGGACTATATTTAGATATAGCTGTCATAAAGGCCGATCTGCCGACAAAGGGTCTGAAGGCCATAAAAGCTTTATTTATTACCTGATTTCGCTGAAATTTTAAACAGAGAGTAGGTAAAGACCTCCCAACATCCGACCATTAATATGGTTCTGATCGGACTATATTCAGATATAGCTGCCATATAGACCGATCCTCCGATTTAGGGTCTTAGGCCCATAAAAGCCACATTTATTATCCGATTTTGCTGAAATTTAGGACAGTTAGTTACGTTGGGCCCTTCGACATCCTCCGTCAATTTGGCCCAGATCGGTCAAAATTTAGATATAGCTGCCATATAGACCGATCCTCAGATTTAGGGTCTTAGGCCCATTAAAGCCGCATTTACTATCCGATTTTGCTGAAATTTGGGACAGTGAGTTGTGTTGAGCCTTTTGACATCTTTCGTCATTTTGGCCCAGATCGGTCCAGATTTGGATATAGCTGCCATATAGACCGATCCTCTGATCTAGGGTCTTAGGCCCATTAAAGCCGTATTTACTATCCGATTTTGCTGAAATTTGGGTCAGTGAGTTGCCTTAGGCCCTTCGACATCTTTCTTTAATTTGGTCCTGATCGGTTCAGATTTGGATATAGCTGCCACATAGACCGATCTCTCGATTTAAGGTTTTTGGCCCATAAAAAACGCATTTATTGTCCGATGTCGCCGAAATTTGGGACAGTGAGTTGAGTTGGGCTCTTCGATGTTTGTCTTCAATTGGGCTCAGATTGAACTAGATTTGGATATAGCTGCCATATAGACCGATCTCTCGGTTGAACAATGACTTTTACTTATAAGCATTTGGTCTAAATCGTTTGATATGTCTATATAGCTGCAATGGGGCATAAGGTATGAATTTTTCACTGGATTTTGACGAAAGGTTGTTCACACATATACCCGAGGTAGTGGGTATCCAAAGTTCGGCCCGGCCGAACTTAACGCCTTTTATACTTGTTTTGTTCTACAAAATTGAATAGTGATATATATTTAAGACCACTCACTGTCCGTGCCGAATTTGGGTGCTCAAGTTATCAAATTTTCACTGGATTATGACGAAATGGGATTTACAAATATATATACGAGGTGATGGGTATTCAAAGTTCGGCCCGGCCGAACTTAATGCCTTTTTACTTGTTTTCTTTTATAGTTTTAATAAAATTTTCTTTTGGAAATTTTTTTAAAATTGTATTTTTGAGGATTTTTGTGACAAAAACTCATTGCCTATATTCGTTGTAAACTCATTGCCCATTCCCCTCGAATGTGTATTTTCTACAAGCTTTAAATGTGGCCAAAGCCAATGTAAAATGTCGATGTGAACATATTAACTAAACATGTTTTGTTGAAAATTTTCAATAAATTCAATGATTTTATTAAGAAAACGCCAAAAACACAACCAACCGCACACACACACAGGCAAAAGAAAACGAAATACCTAAGGAATTTTTGTTTTGCAGTAACGGACAAACGGTATGCAAAGGGGCATTGGGTTGCAATACGCGCAACGAAGGAGAAGATTCATGCGACTGGCCTTATACACTCGTAAATTTTTCTTTGGCAGGGGATTGTTTTTCATATCTCTGTTTTGCATCATGATTAAATTTATGAAATATGGTAATTGTTTTATTACATAAGCAGTAAAACAACATGAACCTATACAAACAGCACAAAAATTAAAACCAAAAAAAAAAAAAAAATTAGTAAAAAATATCAAAGCTAAAATTTAAGAAAAACTTTGAAAAAAATGTTGTTTAGCAAAAACTTTTGTTCTGCATGTCAGTTTAAAAGAAATTTTTGTTTTTTTTTGAATTGAAATTTAATACTCTTGTTGCGCGAGTTTAGCGCCGCCGCCATCAAATAATGCATTTGCCTTGTCTTTTGAAAACCCCTGTTTGCTTTGCTGTGTGTTTTTCTAAAGATTCTCTCTGACAGCAGACAAAAAGGCGAACATCAGCCCCGTTTGCAAATTCCATTTTGTTTTTGCCTGACATCAAACAAAATCATGGTAATTGAATTTAGACTCTAACATGAGTTGATACAACTAAACTTGACATAATAACGAGACATGCAAATGGTGGTCGGACAACAGTCGCAAAAGGTCTATAATCGGCTATAGTGGAAGGGGGAGGGGAAATGACAAGGAATACCAACAAATCATGGCAATGCCACTATGCTGATCCAACGCCATCCTCCGCCTTAAGGATGATGTTGTGGATGTTGACGAAATACTTTGTTTGTGACGGCATGAATTGCTACATTATTCCATGCCATATAAAAACCTTAAACCGTAGCCAGAGCTTGGAAGGCGACGAATGAAAATTTTTAGTGTTAGGAAAATTTTATTGAAATTTTTTCCTTTTGGTAATCGTTGGAATTAGAGAAATATTGCAATAAACTACTTATTTGTTAACCGATTCTCTCGAAATTTCACAAGAAGAATTTTCTTATGACTCTCGATATTATTGGTGAATTTCACAGAAATCAGTCTAGATTTAGATATAGGTGTCATATACGTATATCGCCCGATTTTTACGCCAAGACCCACAGCAAGAGCATTTTGTGACCAATCATGAAAAAATTTTGCACAACGCTTTCCTCGACGTCTACCGCAATATCTGAGAAGTGTGCTCGAAGTCGGTTTAGAACTTGATATAGCTCGCATATATATGTCCATTAGATTTTGGGTAATTTGCAATAGTGTTGGCAGTTGTCAACGGTTGTTATTACAGTTTGAATATATTTGCTCATGAAAACATCGGCCGAGGTCCCTCAAAATTGGTTTAAAATTGGATATAGCTCCCACATTGTAGGCTAGGTGTAGGGTATTATACAGTCGGCCCCGACCGACCTTTATGTGAGTCTTACAAATTTACATTGTTTCAATCATTCTTAAAATGTTCGTGTCTTAAGTCTTTTGTCAATTTAGATTAAGCGTTCGTGTCTTAAGTCTTTTGTATCATATTGATAGTTTTTATTAAATCCCGTTATATCTGGAAGTAATTGACTGTAAAGGGCTTTAATTAAATCCTGAACATTAAAATTCATTATATCATGTTAAACCAAAGGTTAATACACGAAATTTTTGGTATTTGAATTTTAATCGATATGACATCATAAATGAAAACAAGTGCAAAAGAGTTAAGTTCGGCCGGGTCGAACTTTGGACACCCACCACCTCAGGTATATATGTAAAACAACCTTTCATCAAAATCCGGTGAAAATTGCATACCTTATGTCCCATAGCAGTTATATCGAAATATATTCAGATTTGGACCAAATATTAATAAGTACAGTAGCTATATCTTAAAATAAACCGATCTGAATCATATACGACACGGATCTTGAAAAGCCTAACACAACTCACTGTCCCAAATTTTAGTGAAATCGGATTATAAATGCGCCTTTTATGGCCCCAAAACCTAAAACCGAGAGATCGGTCTACATGGCAGCTATATCCAAATCTGGGCCGATTTGGGCCAAGTTGCATAAAAATGTCACAGAGCCTAACACAAAGCACTGTCCCAATTTTCGGCGAAATCGGACAATAAATGCCTCTTTTATGGGCACAAAACCTTAAATCGTGAGATCGGTCAATATGGCAGCTATGTTCAAATCTGGACCGATCTGGGCCAAATTGAAGAGGAACGTCGAAGAGCTTAACTAAACTCACTGTCCCAAATTTTAGTGAAATCGGATTATAAATGCGCCTTTTATGGCCCCAAAGCCTAAAACCGAGATATCGGTCTATATGACAACTATATCCACATCTGAACCGATCAGAGCCAAATTGAAGAAGGATGTCGAAGGGCCTAAGACAAATCACTCTCCCAAATTTCATCAAAATCGGATAATAAATGTGGCTTTTATGAACCTAAAACCCCAAATCGAGGGATCGGCCTATATGGCAGCTATATTCAAATCTAGACCGATCTGGGCCAAATTGACGAAGAATGTCGGAGGGCCTAATACAACTCACTCTCCCAAATTTCATCAAAATCGGATAATAAATGTGGCTTTTATGGGCCTAAGACCCTAAATCAGAGCATCTGTCTATATGACAGCTGTATCCGAATCTGTACCGATCTGGGCCAAATTGAATAAAGATGTCGAAAGACCTATGACAACTCACTGTCCCAAATTTCAGCGACATGGGACAATAAATGCGCCGTTTATGGCCCCAAAACCTAAAACCGAGAGATCGGTCTATATGGCAACTATATCCAAATGTGGACCGATCTGTACCATATTACAGAAGTATATCGTAGGGCTTAACTTTACTCACTATCCTAAATTTCGGCGACATCGGACAAGAAATGCGCCTTTTATGGGCCCAAAACCTAAAATCTAGAGATCGGTCTATATAGCAGCTATATCCAAATCTGGACCGATCTGGGCCAAATGGACGAATAATGTCGGAGGGCCTAGCACAACTCACTATCCCAAATTTCACCAAATCGGATAATAAATGTGGCTTTTATGGGCCTAAGACACTAAAGCGGCAGATCGGTCAATATGCTACCATATTGACCGATCTGCCGATATTGGGTCTTAGGCCTTTAACGAGCGCATTTCTTACCCGACTTCGCTGAAATTTGGAACAGTGAGTTGTGTCACGACTCTCAAAATCTGTACCGAATATGGTTCTTATCTGGCTATATTTTATCGGGCCTCGTTGAAATTTTAAACTGTAAGTTGTATCAAGTCTCTCAACATCTTTGCCGAGTATGGTCCAGATTGGGCTATATTTACATATAGCTGCCATAGAGATCCATCTTCAGCTTAAGGGTCTAAAGACCATAAAAGGCGCATTTATTTTCCGATTTTGCTGAAATGAGAAGCAGTGAGTTGCACTAGGAGCCTCAGCAGCCGGCCCAAATATAGTGTATATCGGATCATATTATATATAGTCCGACATGCCGATTTAGAATCTTAAGCCTATAATAGGCGAATTTATTTCGCTGATATTCACAACAGTGGGTTTTAATTGAGCCGTCAATATACGAACCAAAAATGGTGCAGATCGAAGTATATTTGGATATAGCTGCCATATAGATCGACCTGCCGATTTTGGGTCTAAGGCTTTTAACAGGCGCATTTATTACCCGACTATGCCGAAATTTGGAACAGTAAGTTGTATCAATACTCCCGAAATCTGTGCCTAGTATGGTCCAGATCGGGCCTTATTTAGATATAGCTGCCAAAGAGACCGGAAGGCCACCGTAGCGCAGAGGTTAGCATGTCTACCTATGGCGCTGAACGCCGGGCTTCGAATCCTGGCGAGATCATCAGAAAAAAATTTCAGCGGTTGTTTTCTCCTCCTAATGCTGGCAACATTTGTGAGGTACTATGCCATGTAAAACTTCTCTCCAAAGAGTTGTCGCACTGCGGCATGCCGTTCGGACTCGACTATAAAAAGGAGGCCCCTAAACATTGAGCTTAAACTTCAATCGGACTGCACTCATTGATATGTGAGAAGTTTCCCCTGTTCCATAGTGGAATGTTTAGGGGCAAAATTTGCTTATTTGCATTTGCATTGCCAAAGAGACCGATCTTCATCTTTAGGGTCTAAAGACCATAAAAGGCTCATTTGTTCTACTATTACGGTGAAATTTTAGAACAGTGAGCTTCATTCAACCAAATATGGTCCAGATCGGAGGCATCCAACCCAAATATGGTCCAGATCGGACTTTATTTAGATATTGCTGTCATATAGATCGATCATACGATTTAGGGCCTAATCATATTAATGGCACACTTATTACCCGATTGCGCTGAAATTTCTAACTGTTACTTGTGTAGAGCTTCTCGGCATCTGAAGCAAATATGCATGCTAGAATATTTCAAATTCTCCAGCTCCAACAAATATTTAACAAGATTAATTGTTTAAATGTTAGTTTATTTATATGGATTTTTTTCTCCTTTTAAGAAAATCGCATTAATCTGCTCCATAAATTTCCATGGCATTTTTGTTTCTAATTACTCAATTGCAATTTCAATCATTTTGCGATAAAAATATAATTGCTCATATTTTTCCAAGCGAATTAAAATTTCAACACGTTGTGCACTTAGAGTCAAGCGACGTTTACATAAATCCTTAGGTGTGAAATGTTACATTACGCAGCAACATTTTTCTGCTCTCGATGGTCAACATTTTATATCAATTCATTGCGATGTAGAGCTGGAAATGTGTTCGTGGTCACCGTCATCAATGAAATGTTACAAAAAATATAAATAAATAAAATAAAATAAAAAAAAATTAAAAATATATCTGATCGATAAGAAGTGCAAAATATGGAGCTGCAAGTGAACATGAACATGAAACACCAAGCAAGCAACCAACCAACCTCTATATCTACAAAACAAACATGGAAATCACGAGTGCAAACAAACAACCACATGACCGGCGGTATGACCAACCGACCGTTTGACAATGACAAGAAAATAACTTTGAATGTCAATTTGCATTTAGAGACACTGCTGTAAAAATCATCAGACGCAATTTAAAATTCACACTGTTTATTCAGAGAAACAGATCGTTCGATCGATCGAGAGATTGAATCTATCTTTCCATCCGCTTGTTATGAACCAGCAATCAAATGTAGTGAATTCATTGAAACGTTTTCCACGTTTTCCCCCCACTCGTTCACACACTTTGTGGCGATTAGTTAGCTGATCATTTAGTCGATTAAATAACCACTTGTCTGAATTATGTTTTGTAATTTTGAAATATGGTATTTTCATTCTTAAGTGAGATTGGTGTTATTAAAAAAAAAACACGTAAAAAGGCATTAAGTTCGGCCGGGTCGAACTTTGGATACCCACCACCTCGGGAATATATGTAAACCACCTTTAATCAAAATCCGGTGTCCCATAGCAGTAATCGGTACAAGTCATTGTTCAATCGTGTATAACAAAATATTGGTCTTTTTAAAAGCTATAACTAAAAATAAACCGATCTGAACCATATGCGACACGGATGTCGAAAAGCCTAACACAACGAACTGTCCCAAATCTTGGCGAAATCGGACAATAAATGCGCCATTTGTGGGTCCAAAACTTAAAAACGAGAGATCGGTCTTTAAGACAGCTATATTCAAATCTGTACCGATCTGAGCCAAATTGACGAAGGATGTCGAAGGGCCTAACACAACTCACTGTCACAAATTTCGGCGACATCGGACAATAAATGCGCCTTTTATGGCCCCAAAACCTAAAGCCGAGAGATCGGTCTATATGACAGCTATATCCAAATCTGGAGCGATCTGTGACATATTGCAGAAGTATATCAAGGGTCTTAACATTACTCTCTCTGCCAAATTTCGGCGATATCGGACAATAAATGCGCCTTTTATGGCCCCAAAACCTAAAACCGAGAGATCGGTCTATATGGCAGCTATATTCAAATCTGGACCGATCTGTGCCATATTGCAGAAGTATATCGAGGGTCTTAACTTAACTCACTATACCAAATTTCGGCGACATCGGACTACAAATGCGCCTTTAATGGGCCCAAAACCTTAAATCAAGAGATCGGTCTATATGGCAGTTATTTTCAAATCTGGTCCGATAAAGGCCAAAAGATGTTGAAGGGCCTAAGGCAACTCACTGTCCCAAGTTTAAGCAAAATCGGATAATAAATGTGGTTTTTAAGGGCTTAAGACCCTAAATCGGAGGATCGGTCTATATGGCAGCTATGTCACAATCTGGACCGATCTGATCCAAATTGAGGAAGGATGTCGAAGGGCCTAACACAACTCACTGTCCCAAATTTCATCAAAATCGGATAATAAATGTGGCTTTTATGGGCCTAAGACCCTAAATCGGCGTATCGGTCTATATGGGGGTTATATCAAGATATAGTCCGATAAAGCCCATCTTCGAACTTAACCTGCCAATGGAAAAAAAAGAATCTTTGAAAAGTTTCAGCTCAATATCTCTTTTTTTAAAGACTGTAGCTTGATTTCAACAGACAGACGGACAGACGGACAGACATGCCTAGATCGTCTTCAATTTTTACGCTGATCAAGAATATATATACTTTATGGGGTCGGAAATGGATATTTCGATGTGTTGCAAACGGAATGACAAAATGAATATACGCCCATCCTTCGGTGGTGGGTATAATAAAGCTTTTATGGGCTTCAAACCCTTTGTCTGCAGATCGGTCAATATGACAGCTATATATATATATATAGTCCAATCTGAACCATATTTGGGTCCTATGTTAAGAGGCTTAAAATAACACATTATTTTAAATTTCAGCGAAATCGATTAAAAAATAAAGCTTTTGTTGGCTTCAGACCATTTATCGGCAGATTGGTCTATATGACAGCACTGTTCCAAATTACAGCGAAATCGGATACAAAGTAAAGCTTTTATGACCTGAAATTGTGCACGAGGTATTTTGTTAAGTATGGTTAAAGTCGGTGCATAACCTGATATAGCTGTCATATAAACCCATCAGAGGTAGTGATTTCTTGAGCCTCTGGATTGTACAATTCTTATCCGATTCGGCTGAAATTTTGCATGAGCTGTTTTGTTATGATTTCCAACAACTATGTTCAGTATGGTTTAAATCGGTACATAACCAGATACAGATGCCATATAAACCGATCTGGGATCTTGACTTCTTGAGTCACTAGAGGGTGCAATTCTTATCCGATTTGGCTGAAGTATTGTACAATGGCCTATCCAATGACCTTCATCATACTTGTTCAATTCTGGCTGAATCGATCTATAGCCTGTACAGCCCCAAATAAACCAATTAACCGATTTTGCATCTTTATCCCCTTCCAGGAGCTATTCTTATCCGAATGGACGGAAATATTGCACAATGACTTCAACTATGGTCTTCAGCATTCATTTCATTAATGGTCCAAATCGGACTATAACTTGGTATAGCTGCAATACAATAACATTTTTTATCCATTATTCTATGTTTGCCTAAACAGAAAGTACTCGACAAATGCGATCCATGGTGGAGGGTATATACTATTTGGCCCGGCTGAACTTAGCACGCTCTTACTTGTTTTTATACCCACCACCGATGGATGGGGGTTTATTCATTTTGTGATTCCGTTTGCAACACATCGAAATATTTATTTCCGACCCAATAAAGTATATATATATTCTTGATCTGCGTCCGCCGTCTGTCTGTTGAAATCGCGCTACACTCTTTAAAAATAGAGATATTGAGCTGAAACTTTGCACGCATTATTTTTTTTAATCCATAAGCAGTTTAAGTTCGAAGATGGGCTATATCGGATTATATCTTGATATAGCCCCCATATAGACCGATCCGTCGACTTAGGGTCTTAGGCCCATAAAAGCCACATTTATTATTCGATTTTGCCGAAATTAAGGGCAGTGGGTTGTGTTATGCTCTTCAACATCCTTCGTCAATTTGGCCCAGATCAGTCCAGATTTGGATATAGCTGGCATATAGACCGATCCTAAGATTTAGGGTTTTGAGCCAATAAAATTAATACTTATTATCCGATTTTGATGAAATTTGGGACAGTGAGTTGTGTTAGGCCGTTCGTCATCCTTCCTTAATATAGCACAGATCGGTTCAGATTTGGATATAGCTGCCATATAGATCGATCTTCCGATTTAGGGTCATAGGCCCATAAAAGCCACATTTATTATCCAATTTTGCTAAAATTTGGGACAGTGAGCTGTTTTAGGCCCTTCGACATCCTTCGTCAATTTGGCCTAGATCGGTCCAGATTTGGATATAGCTGCCTTATAAGCCGATCCTCCGATTTAGGGTTTTGGGCCCATAAAAGGCGCATTTATAGTCTGATGTCGCCGAAATTTTGGACAGTTAGTTTAGTTATGCCCTTTAACATTCTTCTTCTATTTGGCTCAGAGCGGTACAGATTTGGATATAGCTGCCATATAGACCGATCTCTCGGTTTTGGTGCCCATAAAAGGCACATTTACAATCCGATTTCGCTGAAATTTGACACAGTGACTTATGTTAGCCTTTTCGACATCCCTGTCGTATATAGTTCAGATCGGTCTTTATTTGAATATGGCTTCCAAAAGACCAATATTTTGTTCTACATAACTAAACAATGACTTGTACTTAATAGACCACTCAATATCCGTGTCTAATTTCGTCCGAATCCGACCATATTTTGATAAAGCTGCTAAAGGGGCATTTTCCACCGGATTATGAGGAAAGGTGGTTTACATATATACCCGAGGTGGTGGGTATCCAACTTATATATATATACCCGAGGTGGTGGGTATCCGGCCGAACTTAAGGCCTTTTTACTTGTTTTTTTTCATGTAGTCTTAAAAATGACATCGGGTAAATGGCGACCCCAATTGCGCATATACTGATTAAGTCGAGTTTTGAAATTCGTGTCCACTCTTTGCAGCATATACATCTGTATGTTGGCAATGACATCGCGAATGTTCTTCTTTGGGTGTGCTATGGCCCGGGTTCAAATTTACACCACTCCAATAAATTATGTTTGTCTTGTTGTCGTAGCCGGAAATATGGAAGTGAGCCACGTCACTACAAAAAACTACCGCGTCTTCAGGCAGGCTGCCAATCAGCATTTCACATGTATTTTGATGGAGAACAAAATCACGTTCAGCTTTTTTTTGCGCAACAGCCAATTTATAGGGATGACCTTTGAAGTACTGATGAAGAATTTGTCGAACAGTGGTGTCAGAAATTCTCAAAGCAGCTGTTTTTTTTGCGAGCCAAACGCCAGGCAGAACGCACAACTGACTGCCTCACTCTTTCTTTATTTTTCGGAGGTCTAATAGTCCTGTGAAGTCCATTTCTGGGTTTAGCGACAGTTCCACACTGCCGAAATGAGCTAATCCGCTAGAATTTAATTCGGTCAGGAACGAGTCTGTGAGTAGGAATTTCAACGCAAGCGCAGAATCGTCGTAGCAACAAGTGAGCGACTGTTAGAAATGTCTAAGGCCGACGATAGCAAAGGCCCTCTGTACCCTAGACTAGAGCATGATGGCAACAGTCTGGAGAGGGAAACAAAATTGTGGACATCCCTCTCAAGATGCCCGCCAAACTCGTTGCTAGGGGGTTTTTTTCAAAAAAGTAAATTTCTCTGGCACACCCAGTAGTTACCCATAAACAAAATACTGGTATAAAACACTGGGGTCATTAAACCGAGAGGAACGGAACGTACTTCCATAACTAATATATGTATCAAGCTCGGCACAAAATGGGTGTCAAATGAAAGATATTTTTGAGTGAAGCATAAAATTTGATCCCAAGTATTTGTGGGCCACGAAAAGGGCATGAAGGCCTATCGAGACAATATGTGGCTCAAATTAACGATCTATGAGAGTAGAGTACGAATCTTATTATATGATTTCAGGTCAAGTTTCGGGAATCGCCCACTACCAAAAAAAAAGCCCTACTGAAATGTCTTAGGCCGACTTTTTTTATGGTACATAAATGGAAGAAAATTTGGGATAAATATCTGGTAGGTGTTTAACCCCCAAAATCCCCTAACAGGTTGATGGGAAACACATAATACTCCAATAAAAGATTTTTAACAAAATGGTACAAATCTTCCACTCAAGATTTGGGCAACGTTGTCACAGAGGTTAGTAAGACCATCAAAACAGTCAGTTTTCGTAGTCAAATTGGTGAAAAGCTTATTATGAGCACATGAAAGCGAAACGGGCACTTGATCCTTATGGCGGCCACATTAAAGTATGCACATTTATCCATACTTAAATTGGAAAAGAGATGACCTATGCAATAATTAAGTGCACATTTGAGCCAAATTCCGATAATCCTTTAGTAAACGATTAGAAGTCAATGTTTCATTTGAGTTTATTTTTCCAATTGAATAATGTCCCTGGAGTTTCTTATAATTTTTTCTCTTAACAGCATTTATGATCATTTGCTTTTTTGCATGTATTAAGCTGAGCAAATTTTTTTTACTCTTTCAGATTTCAGGCGTTTTTATCTAAATTAGTTGTAGAAGGTAAGCTCAAAAAGTGGTAACAAGTATTTTAATGACAGCTGTCAATATGTCAATTGATGTGAATTGTCGGGTTTTTTTGTTTTGCAGTTCTGTTGTCTGTTCGTTTGGTTGGCTGTTTTGGGGTATTAATCATAAAGCACCGACACCAGCAGCCACCAAAGGAGACACACCAAACTGCGCGAGGTATGACAATGTCGATAGTTGTGGTGGCATAGTCAGTGGGGATGGATGGTGTCTGCTGTACTGGAGATAGTGCCTAGCTAGTTGGTAGACACTTTAAAATTTACATAAGTTGTGGGATTTGTTCGAAGCTATAGTCATTCAGTCAAACCGACGGACGGACAGACACTTCTATTAAAATCTACATAGCAAAATAAAAAAATGAAATGATCAAAGCATAGCAAAAAAACTATAACACCGCGATAAACAACTTATCGGGGTGGAGACCATAAATCATGAAAATCAAGTAGGAAATAAATAATAAAACAACAATTGAATTATGTTTTAATTAGATAAACAGCGATTAATTAATTATTATTTCTCATTTTTCAGCTTTGGATTTTTTTGTTCCTGCCCTTTTGGCTAAGGTTTGGCTTTGGGGCGCATGCAAATATGTCTACTTTAATAAATGATTTTTTTTTTAAAGAACAGAATAGAGCTTTGGAACTGAGAAGTTGGGTTATGACTGCCTAGAAACAAAAAAGTGAAAAGGCGTGAATTGTGTGTGAATTATGTAAACCAGCTTTCGTCAAAATCTGGTGAAAAAATCATACCTTATGCGACATAGCAGCTATATCGAAAAATGTTCCGATTTGGATCAAATACTAACAAAATAATGGTCTTCTTGATAGCTATATCTAAAAATAAACCGATCTGAACCATATACGACACAGATGTCGAAAAGCCTCACATAAGCCACTGTGTGAAATTTCTGTGAAATCGCATAGTAAAGGCGGCTTTTATGGGGCCAATACTTTAAATCGAGAGATCGGTCTATATGACAGCTATATTCAAATCGAGACCGATCTAGACCAAATTGGAGAAGGATGTTGAAGGGCCAAACACAACTCACTGTCTCAAATTTCGGCGAAATCGGACAATAAGTGCGGCTTTAATGAGCCTAAAACTTTATCTCGAGAAATTAGTCTATATGACAGCTATATCCAAATCTGAACCGATCTAAGCCCTAATTGAAGAATACTATTGAAGGGCGTAACCCAACTCACTGTCCCAAATTTCGGCGAAATCGGGCAATAAATGCGACTTTTATGGGCCCAAGACCTTAAATCGGGAGATCGGTCTATATGGCAGCTATATCTAAACCTGTACCGATCTGTGCAATATTGCAGAAAAATGTCGAGGGACTTAACACAACTCACTGTCCCAAATTTCGGCGAAATCGGACAATAAATGTGCCTTTTATGCCCCCAAAACCCTAAATCGAGAGATCGGTCTATATGACAGCTATATTCAAATCTACACCCATCTGGGTCAAACTGAAGAAGGATGTCGAAGGAGCCTAACACAACTCACTGTCCCAAATTTTGGCTAAATCGGACAATTAATGTGCCTTTTATGGCCCCAAAACCTTAAATCGAGAGATCGGTCCATATGGGAGCTATATCTAAAACTGAACCGATCTGTGCGAAATTGACGAAGGACGTCGAAGAGCCTGACGCAACTCACTGTCCCAAATTTCAGCAAAATCTGAAAATAAATGTGGCTTTTATGGGCCTAAGACCCTACATCTGAGGATCGGTCTATATGGCAGCTATATCCAAATCTAAACCAATTTGAGCCAAACTAACGGAGGATATCGAGGGACCTAACACAACTCGCTGTCCCAAATCTCAGCAAAATCGAATAATAAATATGGCTTTTATGGGCCTAAGACCCTAAATCGGAGGATCGGTCTATATGACAGCTATATCCAAATCTGGACCGATCTAAGCCTAATTGACGAAGGATGTCGAAGGGCCTAACGCAACCCTTTGTCCCAAAATTTAGCAAAATCAAAAAATTAATGTGGCTTTTATGGGCCTAAGACTCTAAATCGGAGGATCGGTCTATATGGCAGCTTTATCCAAATCTGGACCGATCTGAGCCAAACTAACGGAGGATGTCGAGGGACCTAACACAACTCGCTGTCCCAAATCTCAGCAAAATCGGATAATAAATGCGCTTTTAATGGCTCTATAACCCTAAATCGAGAGATCGGTCTATATGACAGCTATATCGAAATCTGGACCGATCTGAGCCAAATTGAAGATGAATATCGAAGGACCTAACACCACCCACTGTCGCAAATTTCAGGAAAATCGGATAATAAATGTGGCTTTTATGGGCCGTAGACCCTGAATCATCGGATTCGTCTATGTGGGGGCTATATCAAGATATAGTCCGATATAGCCCATCTTCGAGCTTAACCTGCTTATGGACAAAAAAAGGATCTGTACAAAGTTTCAGCTCAATATCTCTATTTTCAAAGACTGTAGCGTGATTTCAGCAGACAGACGGACAGACGGACGGACATGGCTAGATCGTCTTAGATTTGTACGCTGATCAAGAATATATATTCTTTTAGGTCTGAAATGGATATTTCGATGTGTTGCAAACGGCATGACAAAATGAATATACCCCCATCCTTCGATGGTGGGTATAAAAATGTTTATAAAAATTTTTATAGAATTTTTATAAACACCACTTTAGAATGAAGGACTACCAATCATGACATTTTTTATGCAACACAACCAATAATTCATATCAGATTCCATAAAGTATATGGGAGCATTTCTTTTTCTTTATTTAAGGTGAAACCGTGCCAAAATTCTGTTTTAACTTCAACCCCATTGTAACTCATGGTAATAAAATCCTTGCACTTGCAGTACCAATTATCGCCAAGATAATTTTTTTGATAAGACTAACGATGACCATTTATGACACTTCATAGACAACATTTCAAAGGCTATCTAAAATTGTTCCTTCCCCAAAAAAATCCACTCGTTCCCCTGCACTCTTTGCTTCTACTCATTTAACAGCTAATTTTTCAAAGGCTTTCAGCTATAAAATGACTCTGCTCATAGTTAAATCACCCAAATAAGCTTCAATTATGCCAATTTTCCGAAATTAGTATTATAATAATAATATCATAAAATTAATAGACAACAACAAGAACGGATAACAATGGCCATAAAACTAATGGCCACCATACAACATAAACAACATTCGTCATATACTCGTACCTGTCTCTTTGCTTAGTTTCACCAGTTATACAGACCTAATAACAATAATTCGTCTTAAATCTCTTTATTATGAATAACGAAACAATTCCATGAAAAATCCGGCCAGCTTTTGGAACTAAACAACAGCTAATGCAATACCGGGAAGCCAATAACAACAACAACATCACAAGAAACTCAAATGCATACAACATTAAGAACACACAATAAGGAAGGAGAAAATGCGAAAAAAACACACACACACACACATAGGCGGATGTCCATACGGATGGACGGATAGCAACCGCCATCATTAATGTCCAAAGAAAGAAAAAGAAGACATCAACTGAGATGACCAATCAACATGCACAGAACATGCATTTCATATGTAAATATATGAGGTGTACTTACACACAAAACGACCTAACTACACACGTAAGAATATATTAGGGTGTTTTTAGAAAGTAAGCATTTTTGGGTGGTAAACATAACCACCATGTTAAATTCACAAGGTGAAAAAAGTAGCAGGGTGGATAAATGATATACAAAAAATAACAAATAAAAACCTATTCGGCAGTGTCGAACTTTGGATACCCACCACCAGGGACATATACCACAATTTTATTACAACTCCATATATCATACAATTTTATTACAACTCCACTCCCATATCTATAGTTATATCTAAATTGGGCATGTCTGGATCACATTTGATTCAGTTCCCGAGAACTGGGATTAAGACTCTAAATTGCAACATCGGTTTATATGGCAGGTATATGTCTATAATGTGATGTGGATCATATTTATGACGGATGTCGGAAGGCTTAAAACATCTCACCGTTTCAAATTTCACCGAAATCGGGTAATAAATGCAGCTTTTATGGGCTTCAGACACTTAATCGGAAGATAGGTCTATAATGCAGCTATATTCAAATATTATCAGATTTGGTCCGTTGATGAACTTAACCTGCATGCAGCAAAAAGACGTAACTTTGCCAGTATCACCCTTTTTGAAGGCTGTAGAGTGATTACAACAGACGGACGAACAAACACGCCGACATCGTTAAATCGCCTTAGAATTTTGCGACGATCCGAAATTTACATACATTGTAGGGTTTGAAATTGGTACTCGGATGTGCAACAAATGAAATGACTAAACGAATATACCCTCTATTCTAAGGTGGTGGGTATAGTATAAAACTATGTACAATGTGGACAATGATGTCCACATCGTGGGCTATGACGTCCACATAGTGGACAATGATGTCTACACAGTGGACAATGATGTCTACACAGTGGACAATGATGTCTACACAGTGGACAATGATGTCCAGATAGTGGATAATGATGTCCACATTGTGCACAATGATGTCCACATAGTGGATTATGATGTCCACATAGTGGATAATGATGTCTACATAGTGGATAATGATGATAGGACAATGATGTCTACATAGTGGATAATGATGATGTGGACAATGACACCCAAATTGAAGATAATGATATCCGCATAGCGATATCCGCATTGTGGGTAATGACACCCACATATGAGATAATGATATCCACATTGTGGATAGTGATATTCAAATTGTGGATAATGATATCCATATTGTGGATAACGATATTCTAATTGTGGATAATGATATCTACATTGTGGATAATTATATCCACATTAGAGATAATGCCATACACATTGTTGATAATGATATCCACATTGTGGATAATGATATCCACATTAAGGATAATGATATCCACACTGTGGATAATGAGATCCACATTGAGGATAAATATATCAATATTGTGGAAAATGATATCCACATTGGGGATAATTTTATCTACATTGTGGATAATTCTATCCAAATAGGGGATAATGATATCCACATTGTGGGTAATGATATCCACATTGAGGATAATGATATCCGCATTGTGGATAATGATACCAACATTTGAGATAATGATATCCATATTTTGGATAATGATATCCATATTGTAGATAATGATACCCATATTGTCGATATTTATATCCACAATGTGGATGATGATATCCATATTGTGGATAAAGATACCAACATTTGAGATAATGATATCCACATTGCGGATAATGATATCCACATTGTGGATAATGCCATACACATTGTTGATAACGATATCCATACTGTGTGTAATGGTATCCACATTGTCGATAGTAATATCTTGTGGATATTGATATCCACATTGGGGATAAATATATCTATATTGTGGAAAATGATGTCCACATTGGTGGATAATTCTATCTACATTATGGATAATTCTATCCAAATTGGGGATGATGATATCCACATTGTGGATAATGATATCCACATTGTGGATAGTGATATCCTCGTTGTGGGAAATGATATCCACATTGTGGATAATGATATCCCCATTGTATAATTGTGTCCATATTGTATATAAATTTATCCACATTATATTTCAACATTGTTGATAATTATATCCACATTGTGGATAATTATATCCACATTGTTGATAATTATATCCAAATTGTGGATAATTATCTCAAAATTGTGGATAATGTTATCCACTTGCCATTGTGAAAATTATATCCAACTCATTGATAATGTTATTTACTTCGTGTATAATTGTATTCACATTGTGGATAAGATAATTTGATCCACTTCGTGGATAATATTATCGATGTTGTGTATAATGTAATCGACGATGTGTTTAATATTGTCAGCGTTGTGGATAAAGTTATCTAAGTTTTGGATAATGAAAATCTCGTTGTGGATAATGTTTTACACGTTGTGGATATTGTTATCCACGTTGTGGATAAACTTATTAATATTGTGGATAAATTTTTCCGCTTGGTGATAATCTTCCCCAGATTTTTGATAAATTTATCCACGTTTGGATAATCTTAGCCACATTTTGAATATATTATTGTGAACATATTATCGTGTGGATAAGCTTATCCATGTTTGGACATGAATATTTTTGATATATTTTTCTCGATGTTGTGGATTATTCAAGTTGCGTGTATTCGGTTTCCATATTATGGTGAGTTTTGTCCGCGTTTTGGATAATGTATTTTTAATTATACATAATGTTATCCTCGTTGTCAATAATGTTATCTACTTTCCGGATGATGTTAAAGTTGTGGATAAAGGTTTCTTTGTTGTGGATAACAATATGCAAAATGCAAATTTTCCCATGAACATTCCACTAATTAACAGCGGAAAACTTCTTTCATATCATTGAGTTCTATCTGATTCTAGTTTAAGCCCCCTTTCTATCGCTGAGTCCGAACGGCGTGCTTCAGTGCGACATCTCTTTGGGGAGAAGTTTTATGTGGCACTGCTCAAAATTTGTTCTGCTCTCGCCAGGATTCGAACCCAGGCGTTCGAATTGCTGCGCTGCTGTGGGCTCCATAATGCGCTACGTATATTGTTATGCAAGATGTCAAAAATATTATCCAAGTTTTTATTTATGTTACGGATAATTTTATCTGTGTTATTGATAATGTTATCGAAGTTGTGGATAATGTTATCCAAGTTGTGTATAATGTTATCCAAGTTACGGATCATATTATCCTTGTTATGGAATATATTATTGACCACTTAGATAATGTCATACACATTGTGGATAATGTTATCCACGTAGTGGATGATGGTTTTTAAGTTGTGGATCGTATATACACCATTAGGGATGATGCTCTCCACGTTAGGGATAATGTTGTTCACATAGTGGCTAAAGTTAGCCACTTTGTGCATTAGCGTTATTGATAAATATTCTGAAGTTCTGGATAACCTTATATACGTTGTGTGTGTGTTGTGGATAACTTTATTCCTGTTGGGGTAAACTTATCGAACATGTAGATAACCTTATTCAAGTTCTGAACAACCTTATCCATATTAAGGATTGCTTTACCGACGTTGCTAACAACTTTATCCATTTTGTGGATCAACTTAGCCTTGTTGTGGATAAACTTTATCATTTTGTGAATACTTATCCACGTAATAGTAAACTCTGTTCTGTCATACAGATCGATTAAAACAATATGGATCTCAAATGAGAGTTATTTTGGGGTTCGTGCGTTGTATCGAAATTTTGGGTATTGAAAATTTTGAGCTAAGGTTGTTTCGGGAAGTTTCCGTGGGTCTTTGAAGATTACTTATGACAAATTGTTGTTGGCGGTTGTAGACCAAATTAGCCAAATCGAATAAAAATTGCACACCAGAGGCTCAAGAAGTAAAATCGGAATTTCGGTTTATATGGGAGCTATATCAGGTAATAAACCAATTTAGGCCATTCTTGGTACAGTTATTGGAAGTCAAAACAAAATTTCAGCAAAATCGCATAATAAATGCGCCATCTAGCGGCTGAAGAAGTAAAGATACGAGATCGGTTTATATGGGAGCTATAACAGGAAATGAAACCATTTAGACCATACTAAGCCATATTTGTTGGAAGTTGAAACAAAACAATTTGTGCAAAATTTCAGCCTAATCGGATAAAAATATGGGTCGATGAAGCCCATATACAATCCCGTCTGACCTACACTTATAGGAAGTATTTGTGCAAAATTTCAAGCGCCTAGCTTTATTCCTTCGAAAGTTAGCGAGCTTTAGACAGACGGACGGACAGGGTTAAATCGACTTAGAATGTCAAGACGATCAAGAATATAAATACTTTGTTGGGCCTCAGATCAATATTTCGATGTGTTACAAACGAAATGACGAAATTAGTATACCCTATGGTGGAGGTTACAAATAATACCATTTTTATACCCACCACCGAAGGATGGGGGTATATTCATTTTGTCATTCCGTTTGCAACACATCGAAATATCCATTTCCGACCCTATAAAGTATATATATTCTTGATCAGCGTAAAAATCTAAGACGATCTAGCCATGCCCGTCCGTCTGTTGAAATCACGCTACAGTCTTTAAAAATAGAGATATGGAGCTGAAATTTTGCACAGATTCTTTTTTTGTCCATAAGCAGGTTAAGTTCGAAGATGGGCTATATCGGACTATATCTTGATATAGCCCCCATATAGACCGATCCGCCGATTTAGGGTCTTAGGCCCATAAAAGCCACATTTATTATCGGATTTTGTTGAAAATTGGGACAGTGAGTTGTGTTAGGCCCTTCGACATCCTTCGTTAATTTGGCTCAGATGCCATATAGATCCATATAGCCATATAGATCGATCCTCCGATTTATGGTGTAAGGCCCATAATAGCCACATTCATTATCCGATTTTGCTGAAATTTGGGACAGTGAGATGTGTTTGGCCCTTTGACATATTTCTTCAATTTGGTCCAGATCGGTTCAAAATTTGGATATAGCTGCTATATAGACCGATTTCTTGATTTATGGTTTTGGGCCCATAAAATGCTCATTTATTGCCCGATGTCCCCGAAATTTGGAACAGTGAGTTAAGTTAAGCCCCTTGACATACTTCTGCAATATCGCACAGATCGGTCCAGATTTGGATATAGCTGCCATATAGACCGATATCTAGGTTTTAGGTTTTGGGGCCATAAAAGACGCATTTATTGTCCGATGTCGCTGAAATTTGAGACAGTGAGTTTGGTTAGGCTCTTCGACGTCCTTCTTCAATTTTGCCCAGATCAGTCCAGATTCGAATATAGCTGCCATATAGACCGATCTCTGGATTTAAGGTTTAGGGCCCATAAAAGAGGCATTTATTGTCCGATTTCGCCGAAATTTGGGACAGTGCTTAGTGTTAGGCTCTTCGACATGTTTATGCAACTTGGCCCAAATTGGTCCAGATTTGGATATAGCTGCCATGTAGACCGATATCTCGATTTCAAGTCTTGTCCCCATAAAAGGCGCATTTATAATCCGATTTCACTGAAATTTGACACAGTGACTTATGTTCGGCTTTTCGACATCCGTGTCGTATATAGTTCAGATCGGTATGAGGTATATGAGTATAAGGTATGAAATTTTCACCGAATTTTGATGAAAGGTGGTTTACATATATACCCGTGGTGGTGGGTATCCAAAGTTCGGCCCGGCCGAACTTAACGCCTTTTTACTTGTTTTCTGTTGCTAATACAAATAAATTTTTTAACACAAATCTTGCACCAAGAGATTTCACCCTAATAGACGTAAATATGAAACAATTCACAGATACACACTCATAACTAACATACATACACATATACGCGTATAGAAGTAAAGGGTGATTTTTTTGAGGTTAGGATTTTCATGCATTAGTATTTGACAGATCACGTGGGATTTCAGACATGGTGTCAAAGAGAAAGATGCTCAGTATGCTTTGACATTTCATCATGAATAGACTTACTAACGAGCAACGCTTGCAAATAATTGAATTTTATTACCAAAATCAGTGTTCGGTTCGAAATGTGTTCATTCACCGTAACGTTGCGTCCAACAGCATCTTTGAAAAAATACGGTCCAATGATTCCACCAGCGTACAAACCACACCAAACAGTGCATTTTTCGGGATGCATGGGCAGTTCTTGAACGGCTTCTGGTTGCTCTTCACTCCAAATGCGGCAATTTTGCTTATTTACGTAGCCATTCAACCAGAAATGAGCCTCATCGCTGAACGGTGAATGAACACATTTCGAACCGAACACTGATTTTGGTAATAAAATTCAATGATTTGCAAGCGTTGCTCGTTAGTAAGTCTATTCATGATGAAATGTCAAAGCATACTGAGCATCTTTCTCTTTGACACCATGTCTGAAATCCCACGTGATCTGTCAAATACTAATGCATGAAAATCCTAACCTCAAAAAAATCACCCTTTATATCCTATGGTGTATGGTTGTTAATTCTTTTGTTATTGTAGTTGTGGAAAATAATGCCTTCTATCTTCCATTCGCCAAAAAGATGACAAGAATCAAGAAAACGGACAAATGAGCCATATGTGACAGTGGCAAGTGGTTGGGTCTGAGTTGGAGGCTAAGGAATATGCAATTCCGACTTTGGAATTAATGTGGGGGTATGGCTTGAAACCCAAACGAGATGGGTGCCTTAGATTGCGTACCACACTGTGTGGTGCGAGTGTGTGTGTGTGTGTTTGTGATGGATAAAAACAAAAACGCATTTGTTGCAACAATTATTTTCGCATTTGGCTTTGAGTTGTACAGCATCACAACACAACAACAACCATAGGCAGAATAAAACTAATTCTCCATAAAGGCACAAAACTTTAATTCTTCAAATCTTATTAACAGCCAAGGCAATCACACCAATTCCAGTGGATGGACAGGCTGAAAGCTACTTGTGGCTGTGGTATATGGTCTAAGGCATCGTCATTGCCTTGCATCCTCCAAAGGATGATTTGATGATGTTTTCGCTGCTTGGTGATGGCGGTGCAATTGTTCCATTCATCTTCTACTTAAAGGCTAATCAACAAAATGAAAAAGATGGAAAATAAAACACACACACACAACTCCAACCTTTAAATAGCTGAAATCAAAAATCGCAAAAGAAGCCAAAGATTGTAACAATGCATATCCTTGGCGGTAATGGCTTGACTTCAAGGGCCAGCAACATGGGGCGGCATATGGCATGTGAAAGTGTGAAACTGACATGCGAAGTATGCATTGCGTTGGACCAAAAACAAAAGCAGCTTAACGCAGATTAAGCTATTCACTTTCGAGATTGTTGAGTGGACGCTGATGATGATGGTGATGTAGCTTCATGGCTGATTTGGTAATAAGAGTGCACGAGTGCAGATAGTTTCTGGTGCTTTGCCGCCACAAAACATTTCCATCATTTGGCATTAAGTATGAGCCAGGCAGCCATCTGCCAAAACTCTGTTTTGCTGCATCGCTTGGTTTCTCACCATTACTGATCGCGGTGCATGATTCCTTGGCTCCTTTTGGGCTGTTTGTATGCTTTGCACCAAGATATTCTTGCATGCATTCTCTGCCGCTTTCAAATGAAGTTATTAACGTTAATGAATTTGTTATTAAGCCTCTATGCGAAAATATTTACAATAAAAATCAAAAGTGAATAATTACCCATGGCTGTTACTTTCTTTGTTACAGCTAAAGAATGTTAAGTGCATGACTATTAAGATGTGTACAGTCATTAGATTTTTAAAGGTTCCTAACAGAAATCTTCAGAATTAGTTGGCAAAATTAAAAAAAAAAAACTTAATTCGCTTTCTGGGTAGCTGAAAATTATATGTTTTTATACCCTCCACCATAGGATGGTGGAGGGTATTCTGTTTGTAACATCAAAATATTGATCTGCTAAAAATTAATCTTGAACAAGTAAAAAGTCCTTAAGTGCGGCGGGGCCGAACTTTGGATACCCACCACCTCGGGTATATATACCACCTTTAGTCTGAATCCGGTGAAAATGCATAATGTATGACCCCATAGCAGTTTTATAGAGATTTGAACGGACTTGGACCAAATTCGACATGGATATTGAGTGGTCTAATAAGTCTAACAAGTCATTCTTCAGTTTTGCAGAACAAAATATTGGTCTTTTTGCTAGCCATATCCAAATATAGACCGATCTGAACCATATACGACACGAACGTCGAAAAGCCTAACATTTGTCACTGTGACAAATTAGAGCGAAATCGGATTATGAATGTGCTTTTTATGGCGCCAAGACTTTAAATCGGGAGATCGGTTTATATGGCAGCTATATCCAAATATGAACCGATGTGGGCCAAAGTGAAGAGGGCTGTCGAAGGGCCTAACACAACTCACTGTCCCAAATTTCGGTGAAATCGGGCAATAAATGCGCCTTTTATGGGTCCAAAACCTTAAATCGCGAGATCGGTCTATATAGCAGCTATAACCAAATCTGGACCAATCTGTGCCATATTGCAGAAGTATGTCGAAGGGCTTAACATAACTCACTGTCCCAAATTTCGGCGAAATCGGACAATAAAAGCGACTTTTATGGGCCCCAATCCTATAATCCAGAGATCGGTCTATATGGCAGCTATATCCAAACCTGAACCGGCCTGGGTTAAATTAAAGAAGGATGCCGAAGGGTCTTACACAACTCACTGTCCAAAATTTCGGCAAAATCGAAAAATAAATGTGGCTTTTATGGGCCTAAAACCCTTAATCGGCGGATCGGTCTATATGGCATCTATATCAAAATCTGGACCCATCTGAGCCAAATTGAAGAATGATGTCAAATTGAATAACACAACTCACTGTCCCAAATTTTGACTAAATTGGACAATAAATACGCCTTTTATGGGTCCAAAACCTTAAATCGAGTGATCGGTCTATATAACAGCAATATCCAAATCTGAACCGATTTGAGCCAAAATGCAGAAATTTGTCGAAGAACCTAACACAACTCACTGTCCCAAATTTCGGCAAAATCGTACAATAAATGCTCCTTTTATGGCCCTAAAACCTTGAATCGAAAGATCGGTCTATATGGCAGCTGTATCTAAATCTGGAGCGATCTGAGCCAAATTGAAAAAGATTGTCAAAGGGCCTAACACAACTCACTGTTCCAATTTTCGGAGCCATCGGACAATAAATGCGCCTTTTATGTGCTCAAAATTTTAAATCGAGAGATCGGTTATTTCCAAATCTGAACCGATCTGTGTCATATTGCAGAAGAATCTCGAGGGGCTAAACTTAACTCACTGTCCCAAATTTCGGCGACATCGGACAATAAATGCGCCTTTTATGGGTCCAAAACCTTAAATCGAGAGATCTGGACCGATCTGAACCAAATTGAAAAAGATTGTCAAAGGGCTCAACACATCTCACTGTCCCGAATTTCGGACAATAAATGCGCCTTTTATGGGTCCAAAAGCCTAAATCGAGAGATCGGTCTATATGGCAGCTATATCCAAATCTGGACCGATCTGGGCCAAATTGGAGAAGGACTATGGGTCCAAAACCTTAAATCGAGAGATCGGTCTATATAGCAGCAATATCCAAATCTAGACCGATCTGGGCCAAAATGCAGAAATTTGTCGAAGAGCCTAACACAACCCACTGCCCCAAATTCCGGCGAAATCGGACAATAAATGCGCCTTTTATGGGCTCAAAACTTTATATCGAGAAATCGGTCTATATGGCAGCTATATCCAAATCTGGACCGATCTGGGCCTAATTGAAGAGTACTATTAAAGGGCCTAACCCAACTCACAGCAACATCATAAGAAAGGTATTCATTGCTTCAAATGCAAGAAAAAGATTGGTGATTACGCGTCTCAATGCAAGTCGATAGCATCTCAAGAAAAGCAAGCAAATTCTCAAGGTAAGAGGGGCAGATGGACACAGATTTCTGAACCAAAGTATCTGGTGCCTGGACAATGGTGCTTCGTCTCATATGTGCGGTGTTCGCAATTTGTTTAAAGAGTTCAAAGAGCATCGCGATTCAGGAGTAGTGAGATCACCCAAGTAAACGTTTGGTTTTTTTTACCGATAATTTAACATCAACAGCATGGCCCCATTATCTTAGAAAAGCGTATGCATTTAAAAGTAATTTATTTTAAAATTGAATGAAAACTCAAAAATCCCATAACATAGTCATCATACAAAACGATGAAGACAACAACTTTCATGGACTACGACATTGTGGTGTTTCCATAGCAATTGCAGTAATCTCACATTCTGCTCTGGTCATAATCCACATGTGGATAAATGGACCATTAGCCGCCATCAGTCGTACTCACCTGGTTTATTATAGGCCATGGCTAAAGTCAAGTTTTGAGACGGAAAATACCTCCCCAAATGAAAATGATGCACCTCTCACACACACACCAACAACACTGACAATAGCGTCGAAAGTAATGCCATGTAGTTTTCCAAGCTCTCCATGTCGATTTTTTGCCACTTGATTATAGGTTAAGTCTCAAAGCATGAGACCTAGTGGACATATACGCCACCACGAGATTCAGGGGGATGCATATGCTACAGCTATGATTGCTCTATGGTTTTTAACTTACCACGAGCAATGGAATTATCATCGACGTTCATACCATTTGGTACAACAAATATTAGTGCAAACTATTGTTGTACTCCTTTCATTGCTTTGTTGGTTGTGTGCCTTCGCAAGGTAAGTAATCGACGTGTGTTTCCCGGATGCCCCCAAAAAGTAATATGTTTAAATATGGGGTGTGTACCTAGTCTGCCAGAGACTAGGTACTATTTTTGACATTCGCATCGGTGGTGGAGATTTACATCGACATCAGAATCAGCAAAAAAAGGTAAATCTGTACTATGGATAAAAAGTGAAAAGGTTTAATTTGTAAAACAATACATAAAAAAGGACAGCCCTCAATTTGAGGTTCAGAAAAAAAATTGCTAACACGAGGTGGATGCAATAAATGGGGGAAAATCAGCGTAGTCGAATTATAGGAAAAAATAGATTTCATTTTCATAAAGGATTTTTTTTTTTAATTAAATTTTGTTATTTTTATTCTTTCGAAGTTTTGCCAAATTTATTTGTTTTTTTTTTTTTTTTTGAAAAAAAAATTCAAACTTTTCTTGTTTTATTTTTTTTAGGAAATTTTGTAAAAATTTTCCTAAGAAAAAATTTTGACTTGGCCCGCTCCGCTGCACCATCTTTCACTCTCTTATTCCTATTCTCCGGAATAAGTCCTATTTGGGGATGGCAGGGCCTTTTCGATATTTCGCCCCAAATGTGGATATGAAATTCGTGGTCTACTCCCAAATACTTTTTATTTGAGCCTTATTTTGCTACAGTGGGTAAATATGACCGGTATGGTGCTATCTTAGGGGTGAGGAGGTCCCCCATATATCAGATTCATGTTCTACTCTCATATTGTCATGATTGATCTATTTATCCATTTGGCGGGCTTTGGTGGTCCTCTTGTCACTTGGCCCTGAAAAAATATCAACATCGTGCTCTTCTCGCAGTTGGCTTCAAATCAATCAATTCAAACCCCTTATTGCAAAAGTCAGCAAATATGTCCGGATTCGCATTCAACTTTTAAATACCTTTCATTACAGCCCCATATTGGAATGGTCAACAAATACGTTCCATATGGGTGGAGTAATGAATATCAAATTCAAATTCCTGAATAATTATATCAAATTCGTGCTTTATTTTCGAAGACCTTTCATTTGAAACCCATATTGAAACTGTGGTCGTAAATTTGTCCAAACAGTTGGCACCACATTTAGATATCAGATTCGTATTCTACACTCAAATACCTTTTATTTGAGCCCGATATTGTCATGGTCTGTAAATAAGTCATGTTTGGGGGTGTTTTGGGGAAGGGGTGGACCCTCGGAAACTTGGATTCACATTTGGATATAAGATTCGTATTATACTCGCAAATATCTTTCATTCGAGTCCCATATTGCCATGGTCGGTAAATATGTCCGATTTAGGGGTGTTTTGGGGCTTGGGGTGGTCCCCCTAGCACTTGGTCCGACAATTAGAAATAAGATACCTTTTTATACCCTCCACCATAAGATGGGGGGTATACTAATTTCGTCATTCTGATTGTAACTACTCGAAATATTCGTCTGAGACCCCATAAAGTATATATATTCTTGATCGTCGTGACATTTTATGTCGATCTAGCCATGTCCGTCCGTCTGTCCGTCCGTCCGTCCGTCCGTCCGTCAGTCCGTCTGTCGAAAGCACGCTAACTTCCGAAGGAGTAAAGCTAGCCGCTTGAAATTTTGCACAAATACTTCTTATTAGTGTAGGTCGGTTGGTATTGTAAATGGGCCATATCGGTCCATGTTTTGATATAGCTGCCATATAAACCGATCTTGGGTCTTGAATTCTTGAGCCTCTAGAGTGCGCAATTCTTATCCGATTGGAATGAAATTTTGCACGACGTATTTTGCTACGATATCCAACAACTGTGCCAAGTATGGTTTAAATCGGTTTTTAACCTGATATAGCTGCCATATAAACCGATCTTGGGTCTTGACTTCTTGAGCCTCTAGAGTGCGCAATTCTTATCCGATGGGAATCAAATTTTGCACGACGTTTTTTGTTATGATATCCAACAACTGTGCCAAGTATGGTTCAAATCAGTCCATAACCTGATGTAGCTGTCATATAAACCGATCTTGGGTCTTGACTTCTTGAGCTTCTAGAGTGCGCAATTCTTATCCGATTGAAATGAAATTTTGCACGACGCGTTTTGTTATGATATCCAACAACTGTGCCAAGTATGGTTAAAATCGGTTCATAACCTGATATAGCTGCCATATAAACCGATCTTGGGTCTTGACTTCTTGAGCCTCTAGAGTGCGCAATTCTTATCCGATTGGAATGAAATTTTGCACGACGTGTTTTGCTACGATATCCAACAACTGTGCCAAGTATGGTTGAAATCGGTTCATAACCTGATATAGCTGCCATATAAACCGATCTTGGGTCTTGACTTCTTGAGCCTCTAGAGGGCGCAATTCTTATCCAGTTTGAATGAATTTTTGCACGACGTGTTTTGCTACGATATCCAACAACTGTGCCAAGTATGCTTCAAATCGGTTCATAACCTGATATAGCTGCCATATAAACCGATCTGGGATCTTGACTTCTTGACCCCTAGAGGTCGCAATTATTATCCGATATGCCTGAAATTTTGTACGACGGATCCTCTCATGACCATCAACAAACTTGTTTATTATGGTCTGAATCGGTCTATAGCCCGATACAGATCCCATATAAATCGTTCTCTGTATTTTACTTCGTGAGCCCCAATGGGCGCAATTCTTATACGAATTGGCTGAAATTTTACACAGGTCTCCAACATATAATTTAATTGTGGTCCGAACCGGACCATATCTTGATATCGTTTTAATAGCAGAGCAACTCTTTTCTTATATCCTTTTTTGCCTAAGAAGAGATGCCGGGAAAAGAACTCGACAAATGCGATCCATGGTGGAGGGTATATAAGATTCGGCCCGGCCGAACTTAGCACGCTTTTACTTGTGTTTCGTGAGTCGTGAGTGGCTCGGAAGTCGTGAGTATGATTTCACTCACTCACACTCACGCACGAAGAATTTTAATTCAATCACGGTCACTCACGATTACAATGTTGTATTTGGAACTCACCCACGAATTACGTGACTCAACCATGATTCACGCGTGACACGATAACTCACGTGCATTCTTCTACTGAGAAGAGACTGCTGGCTCATGGCAGGGTGTTAGCCTGGATTCCTGGACACGTTGGTATTCTGAGAAACAAAATGGAGGAGAGGTTTCTCCACGGCGAACGATTCGGACGCCCGCGTCTTCTAAACATGGTAGAGGAGTTGGCCCGTGCAAAGTAAGTGGCGAGGTGAAAATCTATGGATGGATGTCAAATTGCCAGAACACTGACCAACTGTTGACCAGAGGAGGATGAGACAATTACGGGTCGTAGATAAAAGGTCCTAGAGTACGATTACAGGAGTCATAACCAGGCACAGTGGAATATGCCATATCCGGGTTTACAGGGGCACATGCTATCCATCCTCAGGAGGTGATTTTTCTCCGATCTTGCAGATGTGTCCCTGAGGAGTTTCTTCGGATACGTGGAGGCCACCGTAGCGCAGGTTCGAATCCTGGCAAGACCATCAGAAAAGAAAATTCAGCGGTGGTTTTCCCTCCTAATGCTGGCAACATTTGTGAGGGAAAATTCAAAAATCAAAATTTTAATTCTTGGAAAAATTTTTTTCCCAAAAAAAGTTTTCTTCAATTTTTTTATCTATGGATAATTTTGAATCATTTCAAAATTTTTCCCACTTTCCGCACAACTGTTGTGTAAGGTCATTCTTTGTTTACCCTCGCTTATTTGCCATTCTGTACTTCAATCGTTTGTAAATACTTCGACACATGTACATACCATGATTCTTTGTCGTCTTCGCTCCCATTCGATTTAGTTAAAAATCATATTTTATTTCAATGTCAAATAGTTTCGACACTTCTCTGCCAATACCTGACATCCTTAAGCCACAGCCCTATTTTTCCGTTCATAAAATTCAAAGCCATTGGCATTTTCGATTCTACTGTATGCCATGGCTGAGCTCAACTGCATGAGGCATCCGTGCTTGTAACACTGTCAGCATAAGCATCTGGCAAAGGTTGATGTAGTGGCGTATAAATATATGAGACTGAAATGCCATGTATCGATTGGTTTTGGGTTTTCTTTGTTATTGTTGGCCGGGCGACTCTGATCGAAAGGGGGATGTCAATCGTTTGCGTTAATTTATTTTGGTTACAACTGCTAATGTATGGAGATGTGTTGGAGGAAAATGTAAACACCTAATGTGATGGATTTAAGGTTTTTGCAGAGATAAATATTTTTACTCTAAGTAGGATTTTTGCAAATTATTTATACATTTAATTGAAGGCATTTAGTGCTATGGGTCCATTACATGTTTATACAAATTGTATTTTTTAGTGTTTTTGACATCTTTTTTATACCCACCACCGACGGATGGGGGTATATTCATTTTGTCATTCCGTTTGCAACACATCGAAATATCCATTTCCGACCCTATAAAGTATATATGTTCTTGGTCAGCGTAAAAATCTAAGACGATCTAGACATGTCCGTCCGTCTGTCCGTCTGTCTGTTGAAATCACGCTACAGTCTTTAAAAATTGAGATATTGAGCTGAAATTTTGCACAGATTCTTTTTTTGTCCATAAGCAGGTTAAGTTCGAAGATGGGCTATATCGGACTATATCTTGATATAGCCCCCATATAAACCGATCCGCCGATTTAGGGTCTTAGGCCCATAAAAGCCACATTTATTATCCGATTTTGCTGAAATTTGGGACAGTGAGTTGTGTTGGGCCCTTCGACATCCTCCGTCAATTTGGCTCAGAACGGTCCAGATTTGGATATAGCTGCCATATAGACCGATCCTCCGATTTAGGGTCTTTGGCCCATAAAAGCCACATTTATTATCCGATTTCAACGAAATTTGGAACAGTGAGTTGTGTTGGGCCCTTCGACATCCTCCGTCAATTTGGTCCAGATCGGTCCAGATTTGGATATAGCTGCCATATAGACCGATCCTCCGATTTAGGGTGTAAGGCCCATAAAAGCAACATTTATTATCCGATTTCGCTGAAACTCGGGGCAGTGAGTTGTGTTAGGCCCTTCGACATCCTCCGTCAATTTGGTCCAGATCGGTCCAGATTTGGATATAGCTGCCATATAGACCGATCCTCCGATTTAGGGTCATAGGCCCATAAAAGCAACATTTATTATCCGATTTCGCTGAAACTCGGGGCAGTGAGTTGTGTTAGGCCCTTCGACTTCCTTCGTTAATTTGGCGTAGATCGGTTCCGGTTTGGATATAGCTGCCATATGGACCGATCCTCCGATTTAGGGTCTTAGGCCCACAAAAGCCACATTTATTATCCGATTTTGCTGAAATTTGGGACAGTGAGTTATGTTAGGCCCTTCGACTTCCTTTGTTAATTTGGCCCAGATCGGTTCCGATTTGGATATAGCTGCCATATAGACCGATCCTCCGATTTAGGGTCTTAGGCCCACAAAAGCCACATTTATTATCCGAATTTGATGAAATTCGGGACAGTGAATTGTGGTAGGCCCTTCGACATCTTTCTTTAATTTGGCTCAGATCGGTTCAGATTTGGATATAGCTGCCATATAGACTGATTTCTTGATTTGAGGTTTTGGGCCATAAAAAGCTAACTTATTGTCCGATGTCGCCGAAATTTGGGACAGTGTGTTATGTTAAGCCCCTTGACATACTTCTGCAATATCGCATAGATCGGTCCAGATTTGGATATAGCTGCCATGTAGACCGATATCTCGATTTAAAGTTTTGGGGCCATAAAAGACGCATTTATAATCCGATTTCACTGAAATTTGGCACAGTGACTTATGTTAGGCTTTTCGACATCCGTGTTGTATATGGTTCAGATCGGTTTATTTTTAGATATATCTACTGTACTTTGGTCCAAATCGGAACAAATTTTGATATAACTGATATGGGACATAAGGTATGCAATTTTCACCGAATTTTGATGAAAGGTGGTTTACATATATACCCGAGGTGGTGGGTATCCAAAGTTCGGCCCGGCCGAACTTAACGCCTTTTTACTTGTTTCAAAATCATATCACAAAGCTACCACATGGAATGCAGTAAGGATCAAATTTGTCCTGATCGGCCTCTATGTCAGTTTGATGGTTTTGTATTTTTATACCCTCCACCATAGGATGGGGGGTATACTAATTTCGTCATTCTGTCTGAGACCAAATAAAGTGTATATATTCTTGATCGTAAAGCTAGCCGCTTGAAATTTTGCACAAATACTTGTTATTAGTGTAGGTCGGTTGGTATTGTAAATGGGCCATATCGGTTCATATTTTGATATAGCTGCCATATAAACCGATCTTGGGTCTTGACTTCTTGAGCCTCTAGAGTGCACAATTCTAATCCGATTGGAATGAAATTTTGCACGACGTGTTTTGTTATGATATTCAACAACTGTGCCAAGTATGGTTGAAATCGGTTCATAACCGGATATAGCTGTCATATAAACCGATCTTGGGTCTTGACTTCTTGAGCCTCTAGAGGGCCCAATTCTTATCCGATTTGAATGAATTTTGGCACGAAGTGTTTTATTATGATATCCAACAACTGTGCCAAGTATGGTTCAAATCGGTTCATAACCTGATATAGCTGTCATATAAACAGATCTGGGATCTTGACTTCTTGAGCCTCTAGAGGTTGCAATTATTATTTGATTTGCCTGAAATTTTGTACGACGGATTCTCTGATGACCATCAATATACGTGTTTATTATGCTCCAAATCGGTCTATAGCCCAATACAGCTCCCATATAAATCGATCTCTCTATTTGATTTCTTGAGCCACCAAAGGGCGCAATTCTTATTCGAATAGGCTGAAATTTTATAAAGGCCTCCAACATATAATTTAATTGTGGTCCAAACCGGACCATATCTTGATATCGCTCTAATAGCAGATCAAATCTTTTCTTACATCCCGTTTTGCTTAAGAAGAGATGCCGGGAAAAAAAACTTGACAAATGCGATCCATGGTGGAGGGTATATAAGATTCGGCCCGGCCGAAGTTAGCACGCTTTTACTTGTTTTGCCTAAGAAGAGTTTACGGGAAAAGAACTCGACAAATGCGATCCATGGTGGAGGGTATATAAGATTCGGCCCGACCGAACTTGGCACGCTTTTACTTGTTTTCCATTAGTCTCGGTTGCCCTTAGTTTTTTCGTGGGTTGGGTTGAAATTTGTCTCAAATTTGGATATCAGATTCCTACTTTACTACCATAGTCATCTACATTTGCGGGTCGGTACCTCTTAATTATCTAAATATACATGCCGTGTTGAAAGGCAGGGCATAATCCAGATGATTGGTTCCTAATATCATTGTCAGATTCGTACTCTACTGACAAAGAGCATTTATGCAAGTCCCATATTGTCATGGTCAGCATACATATCTTGGGTTTTTTGGGTGTCAGAACTCCATAGATAATTTGTCGCAATTATTTATACCAAGGAAGGATTTTCTTATGACTCCCGACATTAGTGGCAAATTTCATAGAAATCGGTCCAGATTTAGATATAGCTGTAATATATGTATATCGCCTGATTTTCACTTCTAGGGTCACTGCATTACTGTTCGAACAAATTCGCTTGAAATTTGATATGGATTGTGTAAAAACCCATCCGAAAACATTCGGCGAGGTCCATCAAAATTGGTTCAGAATTGGAAATAGCTCCTAGATTGTCGTGTTTGGCACGGCCGAACGTATCGCGTTTTTACTTGTTTTTGTGAAATACTGTTTGTCTGTGAAAATCAAATTTTGGCAAAAAAATTTTCAAAACTTTTCACTCGCAGAATTTCTTTTTCATAAATTTTTCATGTATAAAGTTTCCATAGAGAAGGTTAAATTGCACTACCAAAGAATGAAAGTTCTCGTATATACTAATTACTTGGTTTTTCATTCACTTAAAAAGCTTTTAGGCCCTGCATTCTTAAGTGAATTGTTTGCCATAACTATAATTGAAAACCCTTCCTTTCCCTGCCACACTCAAGGAAAAGAATGATACTTTGTTACGTGGCATCGTGTTTTTAGGTATTGACAATTTACGTTAGGTTTTTTCCTTTTTGTCATTGGAAGTCTGTCCTTCTGTAGACAGCTACTGAAGCTACAATGTTGCAAAAGGTATTTTGATATTAAATGTGATGCCAGATTACACTCAAACAAAAAACTCAGCTGATAATCGGAGACACTATTTTTTTATGCTATTACAGCAGTAGTTCTGCTGCAATAGCAAAATGTTTACAATTTCAGACCAGCAGGTTGCTTGCTTAAAAGTCCGTTGTGTGCTGAGAAAGTCTACTGCTCAATTGAAAAAGCGGGTTGTTAGGAGCATAGTAAAATAAGAAAAAATAAACTAAAATCGAATCTAAAATCGAAGAATAAAATACCATCTGCGAAGCATCAATTTTTGCCTGTTCAGCAGTTCAGTATTCAATATTTGAACAGATTTTGTTTGTTGTAATAGCAGACGGGTTTTTGCTAAACAACCACCCCTTTGTGTGCTGAAACAGCAATAGTGTCTGCTTTCCCATTCCCACCGGACAAAAACACTGTTGTTTTAGCAAACATTTTCGCTATTTTGAATAACAATTTTTTTTTGAGTGTAGACGTTTGAGGATATATGAGGAGAAACGAAGTCCTACCAAGCCATGAGAACATATAACTGGCCATTTTTGGTGAGTGATTTCCATTGAATGTTAGGAATGATATGATCTGCCAAGGAAACTAATACCAAGACAGAGCAATGACAATTAGTCACAGTAGTAGACAATTAGTAATTGGTAGTTTTCCAAACAAACAAAAAAAAAAGATTTTTACAAATAACACACAGAGAGGAATTCCCTTAATATTGAAATTTGCGTTCTGCATCTAGAAACCCTTGGCAATCGAAATATGCCATAGTCTTAGATCCTTAAACCCTTCCTCCAAGCCCACACAAACCTTACCCATAGTCTATATTTAGTTAAACGTTTTTCTTTGTATCCACAAACATTCACCTATTCACTCTGTCCTTGTATCGTCCGTTTAGTTTATGAATTACATGGACCACTCAAACAAGGTACATCACTGCTCCATCACGGCCAAGTGGATGGACGGACAAGACGATTCATTTCGTTGTTTTCGGTTTGGGGCCAACATTTATCTGCATTTATCCAACTACTGTCTACTTCTTGCCATTATCATTTTAAGCGTTTTCTGTTGTCTGCCATTTCCTCTCTCTCTCGCTCTCTCTCTCTCTTCGAGTCTGAAATTATAAATTACATGTCTGTCTTGTAGTCATTTTCCTTGGGTATCCTGAGTTATGTGATTTGCTTTCGGTGTGCAGGGCTTTGCTCTCTGCTGGCTGCTGCTCATGCAGGTGGTGTTGACGCAGTGTTGGAGTTGAAGGTGGTTGCTAGGACTGCTTAGCTTAGTGGAGTGGACAAACGCTTTTGGTTTAGCTAAATGAAAATCAGCATCAGAAACAAAGAAGTCAATGGGCGAAATGGCAAAAGCGTTTAAAACGCAAACAAAAAAAAAGAAACAATTGCTTAGCAATGTTAAAATAGTTTTGCACTTTTCTCAATAAATGATTTGCAGTATAGCACAGTGGGGTAGGTTGAGACAAATTGGAAAAACAAAAATGCCTTTACCGATACTAGGAAATTTTAACTTTACCAAATGGGTAAAAATTGCAAATTTTGCCAATGAACATTCCACTAAGGAACTGGGACAAACTTCTCACATATCAATGAGTGCACTCCGATTCAAGTTCAAGCTCAATGATAAGGGGCCTCCTTTTCATAGCCGAGTCCGAACGGCGTGCCGCAGTGCGACACTTCTTTGGAGAGAAGTTTTTCATAGCATAGTACCTCACAAATGTTGCCAGCATTAGGAGGAAAAAAACACTGCCAAAAATTTTTTCTGGTCTAGGGTGGATTTACCTGGTCTAAAGCCGCATTGATTGGGCCCAATTATCTCATTGTCTTTAGGTTTTAATCTTTTACACAGTACGCTCGAGAGTATCTTGTATGCGATGGGGAGGAGACTTATTCCTCTGTAGTTGGCACATTCCGTCTTGTTTCCTTTCTTGTGTTCTGGACTTAGTATGCTGAGGTTCCAATCATCGGGTATGCGTTCTTCTAGCCAGATTATATCAAAAGCCATGCATCAGCAGATAAGCTGATGCATGTGCCTTATCAGCGTGTCGCCCACTATCTTAAATAGTTCAGCGGGTAACTCGTCGGCTCCTGCTGCCTTGTTGTTCTTCAGACGGATCACAGTATGCTGAGGTTCCAATCATCAGGTATGCGTTCTTCTAGCCAGATTACGCAGATTAGCTGATGCATGTGCTTTATCAGCGTGTCGCCCACTATCTTAAATAGTTCAGCGGGTAACCCGTCGGTTCCTGCTGCCTTGTTGTTCTTCAGTCGGGTCATAGAGGGTGGCTTTGGTACCCTTTATTTTGAGTAAAAGTAGTTGTAGTACTCTTTATTTTGGGTAAGGGGAGTTTCAATACCCTTTTCCTTGGGAAATGACAGTTAAATAACCTTTTTCCTTAGGTAAGGGTAGTTTTAGTACACTTTTCCTCGGGTAAGGGTAGTCTTAGTTCCCTATTCCTTGGGAAAGGGTGGCTTTAGAACCATTTTTCTTTGGTAAGGTTAGTTTTAGCGCCCTTTTTCTTGGGTAAGGGTAGCTTTAGTACCCTTTTCCTTAGGTTAATGTAGTTTTAGATCCCTTTTTCTTGGAAAGGGGTAGCTTAAGTAGTCTTTTCCTTTGGCATGGGTAGTTTTAGTACCCTTTTTCTTTGGTATGGATAGCTTTAATACTCTTTTCCTTGGGTTAACGCAGTTTAAGTTCCCTTTTTCTTTGGAAGGGGTAGCCTAAGTACCCCTTTCCTTTGGTATGAGTGGCTGTACTACCCTTTCCCTTGGGAAAGGATAGCTTCAGTACAATTTTTCCTTTGGTATGGGTGGCTTTAGTACCCTTTTCCGTGGGTAAATGTGGTTTTAGTTGCCTTTTTTCTTGGGAATGGGAACTTTTTGTACCCTTTTCCTTGTGTAGGGGTACTTTTAGTGTCATTTACCTTGGGTAAGGGTAGTTTTAGCACCTTTTTCCTTGGGTAAGTGTAGCTTAGTACCCTTTTCCTTGGGTAATTGTAGCCTAGTACCCTTTTTCCTGGGTAAGGGTAGATGTATTACCCTTCCCTTTGTGTGAGGGTATTTTTATTACCATTTCTTCTGGGTGAGGGTTCTTTCAGTACCCTTATTTTTTGGGAAGGGGTAATTTTAGTACCATTCTCCTTGAGTAAGGGTAGTTTTATTACCCCTTCTTTTGGGTGAGGTTTCTTTCAGTACCCTCCTTTTTGGGAAAGTATAGTTTTAGTATCATTTTCCTTGGGTATGGGTAAGGTGTATTACCTTTCTTTTTGGTAAGGGTAGTTTTATTACCCTTTCTTTTTGGTAAGGGTAGTTTTATTACCCTTTCCTTTTGGTAAGGGTAGTTTTAGTACCCTTTCATTTTGGTATGGGTAGTTTTAGTACCCTTTTTTGGGGAAGAGTAGGTTTAGTACTCTTTCGTTTTTGGTACGGGTAGTTTTATACCCTTTTGTTGTTGGTAAGGGTAGTTTTAGGACCCTTTCTTTTGGGTAAGTGTAGTTTTATACCCTTTTGGGAAGGGGTAATTTTAGTACCATTCTCCTTGAGTAAGGGTAGTTTTATTACCCCTTCTTTTGGGTGAGGTTTCTTTCAGTACCCTCCTTTTTGGGAAAGTATAGTTTTAGTATCATTTTCCTTGGGTATGGGTAAGGTGTATTACCTTTCTTTTTGGTAAGGGTAGTTTTATTACCCTTTCTTTTTGGTAAGGGTAGTTTTATTACCCTTTCTTTTTGGTAAGGGTAGTTTTATTACCCTTTCATTTTGGTATGGGTAGTTTTAGTACCCTTTTTTGGGGAAGAGTAGGTTTAGTACTCTTTCGTTTTTGGTACGGGTAGTTTTATACCCTTTTGTTATTGGTAAGGGTAGTTTTAGGACCCTTTCTTTTGGGTAAGTGTAGTTTTATAGCCTTTTGTTGTTGGTAAGGGTAGTTTTAGGACCCTTTCTTTTGGGTAAGTTGAAAGGGAAGTTTAGAACCCTGTCTTTTGGGTTTTTTAGTTTTAGAACCTTTCCTTTTTAGTAAGGGTAGTTTTAGTAACCCTTCTTTTTGGTAAGGGTAGTTTTAGTACCCTTGCTTTTGGGAAAGGGTAGTTTTAGTACCCTGTCTTTTGTTATGTTATGTAAGGGTAATTCCATTGCCATTTCTTTTCGGAAATGGAAGTTCCAAGCGGTTTCTTTTGTGTAAGGGTAGTTTTATTACCCTTCCTTTGGGAAAGGTTAGTTTTATTAACCTTTATTTTGGGTAACGGTGGTTTTATTACCTTTCTTCTGTTTTATTAGCCTTTCTGTTGGGTAAGGATACTATTATTATTCTTTATTATGGTAAACAATGGTATTATTACCATTTCTATGGAATAAGGGTAGTTTTATTACCCTTTCGTTTGGGTAGGCGTGGTTTTATTGTCCTTTCTTTGGGTACACGTTTTATTACCCATTCTTTGGGTAAGGGTAGTTTCATCACCCTTTCTTTTGGATAAGCGTGGTTTATTACCCTTTCTTCTGGGTCAGGGTAGATTTATTACCCATTCTTTTGGGTAAGAGTACAATTATTACCCTTTATTTTGGGAAATAATAATTTTGTTTACCATTTCTTAAGGTTGGGGGTAGTTTTTTACCCTTTCGTTTGGGTAAGGGTAGTTTAATTGCCCATTCGTTTGGATATGAGTAGTTTTATTACCCCATCTTTTGGGTAAAAGTACTTTTATTACTCTTTCTTTTGGGTAAACATAGTTTTATTACCCTTTCTTTTGGATAAGGGTAGTTTTTGTAACCTTTTACATAGAAATGTGTGATATTAGTTTCTTTTATAGAGAAAAGGGTGATATGAGCACCTTTTCCCTAGGGTAAGTCCAGTTTTTGCTACCTTTTGCATAGGAAAGGGGGGTTTAAGTTCCTCATCCCTTCGGTTAGTAAAGCTTTTGTAACCTTTGACATAGGCAAAGGAAGAAAAGTTTTTCATTTAGAGAAAATTCCTTGAAAGTTTTGTCTTTAGGAAATATTTCCTTCAACATTTTTTCTTTGGGGAAATTTGATTGCAAATTTTACCCACTGTGTTGATACGCAAAACCTTTCTGCCACCACATCTTTTTCACTTAAAGCTTTTGTTGTTGGTGTTGTTGCCAAGGAGAAACCATACAATTATGTTATTGCCTTGGCTGCTGTTATTCAATGCATGTTGCACTTTATGGGGTGGCTATACATAGTGGTGGTGCTGCTGCCGCTGCCGCGGTCGTTGCTTATATTCCCCAACTTATTGGTCATGTATTTGTGGCAACAATAATAATAACCAGGCGTTTAATATTATGGCTTTGAGTTATGTTAATACACGATCACAAATTAATCATGTTTCTAAGCGAAGGAATAAAGAGATTCGAGTTTGTGACTTCAAAACAAGGACTCGGGCAAAGGCAAAGACAGCCAACCAACTAACCGTCATGAGCCAACGCGTAGTACCGGCGTACAATGATTAAATGTTTTGTTGCAAAATGTTTAGGAAAATTTTTCATTTTTGGGATTGATGTTGCATCTGCAGCTGAACGAACAAACGAACGAACGAACGAACAAACATCCATGCTTAGTATGGCCCAGGAAAATGTGTGTAATCTTTACAGGAATCATTTGAGGGAAAGGGATACTCTTTGTGGTGTGGTGGGGCGTAGCGTAGCGTGTTTTGGTGGTATGGTCATTGTGAAAATCGTTGTGTACTTATCATTCACCACTACTTGCACCACCACCACCACCACTCAACAAAATTGTGGTTCTAATTTTAAGCTTGACTTGGAATGAAGGATTAACTATGTAGTCGAAACATTTAATTTTAAATTGTAGATAATATGAACAGGCCATCGCCATACTCATAGTAATTTTGCTACCTCTGCATAACAGAGTAGGAAATGGCACTCAAGAATGTAGGATGGTTAAGGAAAAGGTAAAAATTTATAACCAAACTCCCTAAGAAGTTATGTAGGGATAACTAGCAATGCAGTTTTTACATGGAACTCCTTATGCATATTGGCAAAATTTCCTTGTTTATCCGCCCGCCAGATCCTCTTGTCTCAGACCCAGATTCCTCTGGACGCACCCCATCTTAGTCGCATAGTTCCTGGATCTGAATACTTAATAGAATCAAGCAGACGAAAGATAGAACACAGCACACAAGAGGCCCCCATAGAGCAGAGGTTAGCATGTCTGCCTATGATGTCGAGAACATCAGAAAAAAATTTCAGAGGTGGTTTTATCTCTTCTAATGCTGGCGAGATTTGTGTGGTACTATGCCATGTTAAAACTTTGGCTCAAAGAGGTGTTGCACTGAGGCACTCCGTTTGGACTCGGCTATGAAAAGAAGATCTCTTATCATTAAGCTTCCAACTTCAATCGGACAGCACTCATTGGTATGTGAGAAGTATGTCCTGTTCCTTAATGGAATGTTCATTGGCAAATTTGCAAAATTTGCAATTTTGATTTTTATTAGATTCCTCGAAACCCGTGCTGAGTAAGATCGAGAACAGGGGTCTAAATGTTAGCTCAGAGTGGACTGAAATATACCTGTGTACGAGAAAGACGAGAAGGTTCACAGATGTTGAAAACTATGTAAGCGGCCCGTAGGCTCGAAATGGGGCCTGAATCCTAGGATACTCCACTGGCTCTATAGGAGCATGATTAGACCAATACTTTCTTACGTCTCAGTAGTTTGGTGGACTGCTATGGAGAAAAAGTGCTACATAAGGACCATACAACAGGATCAGAGAATATGTTGTCTTGGCATAGGCGGAGCGTTGAGGACCACTCCCACTAGGGCATTGGAGACTATTCTAGATACCCGACCCATTGACATACATATTAAGTGTGAGACAGCCACTGCTGTAATGAAACTTAAGGCTATGGAAGAATGGATTGAGGATGGGAGCAGCTCATATCATCGCGGTATGATCGAGGCGACGATAGGAAACCTAGAAGCAAGGGAAGAGGTTTCCGATCGGATACCTGAGACGACACTTGAGGTCGTGTGCGAGACACTGCTGTCAGCGGCACAGTTTAAGACTAACGGACTCCTAGTATTGCCATCGGGAAGATCATGTTACACTGAGGGATCAAAGCTGAAGGACAGAGTGGGCCAATGGGTCTACATTTAGAATCCAGGGATTGAGATCTTTTTTAGACTGTCTGATGATAATACGGTCCAGCAGGTAGAGATCCGGGCGATCACGGAATGCGTGAGGTGGTGTGGTGCTAACGCGAGGACGTTGAGTGTGAACATCTTTAGCGACAGTAAAATTGCCATAAGAGCACTAACAACCAGGAAGGTAAGGTCACGAACAGTCTTGCAGTGTAAGAAGGAGATTAACGCTTTCTCTAAGGATGGCAAAATCTGCGTTTGGGTGCCAAGCCATAACGGAGTAAGGGGGAATGAATAGGCAGACGATTTGGCAATGAAGGCTAGAGGACTGCCACTAATTGGCTTGGTCAACCCGAAACCTTTCGGGTCGACGCAGTTCGAGTTAAGGGCGTGGGCGACGAACGCACATGTAACACTGTGGAACAGCGAAACAGTCGCTAGAACGGCGAAAATCCTCTAGGATGATCCGGGTCGTGAGAGAACGAGGCTGTTACTGAAAGGAAGTAGAAAGAAGGTCAGCATAGCTTTTGTTAACATAACGGGGCACATAGGACTACAAGATCACTTATGCAAAATCGGTGCGGCAAGTAATAGAATGTGTAGGGCACATGGGGAAATTGTTGAGATTCTTATGTCATTGCCCGACCGGCAACTCAGTCAAAATTTCAGAAGAAATTGAAACTTGAATATTCCCGAAACCAGCACAGATATTGTTGAGCCCAAGGAAAATTTTTTATTAGTGATTGTTGAACACTATCCAGCAAAAATATATGGACCAGTTTGCGTTAATGTAGAGTATAGGCGTCGTATGAACCACGAACTGTATGACGACGATTGAATAGTTACACTTATTTGAATACAACGGCTGCGTTGGCTAGGTCACGTTGTCAGAATGGATGAAGAAGCTTCAGCAAAGAAACCGTTTTTAAGGCTAACACCGTGGTACACGCAAACCGAAACGACCAAAATCCCTATGGATAGATCAAGTGGTGTGGAACATCTCGAAACGTGTTCTCATAGATGATGAAATAAGCGCAGAAGATCGAGGCGCTTTGAACGCTATTCTACGATCGGCTAGTATAACAAATGTTCTGTCATAGACAATTGTAGAAAAACTAAAGTATTCTGCAAAAAAAAAAAAAAAAAAAAAAGCAAGTAAAAAGGCGTTAAGTTCGGCTGGGCCAAACTTTGGATACCCACCACCTCGGGTATATACGTAAACCACCTTTCATCAAAATTCGGTGAAAATTTCATATCTTATACTCATATACCTCATACCGATCTGAACTATATACAACACGGATGTCGAAAAGCCGAACATAAGTCACTGTCAAATTTCAGTGAAATCGGATTATAAATGGGCCTTTTATGGGGCCAAGACTTTAAATCGAGATATCGGTCTACATGGCAGCTATATCCAAATCTGGACCGATTTGGGCCAAGTGGCATAAACATGTCGAAGAGCCTAACACTAAGCTCTGTTCCAAATTTCGACGAAATCGGATAATAAATGCCTCTTTTATGGGCCTAAGACCCTCAATCGGAGGATCGGTCTATATGGCAGCTATATTCAAATCTGGACCGATCTGGGCAATTAAAGAAGGACGTCGCGGAGCCTAACCAAACTCACTGTCTCAAATTTCAGCGACATCGGACAATAAATGCGTCTTTTATGGCCCCAAAACCTAAAACCTAGATATCGGTCTATATGGCAGCTATATCCAAATCTGAACCGATCTGGACCAAATTGACGAAGGATGTCGAAGGGCCTAAGGCAACTCACTGTCCCAAATTTCAGCGAAATCGGATAATAAATGTGGCTTTTTTGGGCCTTAGACTCTAAATCGGAGGATCGGTCTATATGGCAGCTATATCCAACTTTGGACCGATCTGAGCCAAATTGACGAAGGATGTCGAAGGGCCTAACACAACTCACTGTCCCAAATTTCGGCGACATCGGATAATAAATGTGGCTTTTATGGGCCTAAGACCCTAAAATTCGGCAGAGCCCGGCCAGGATTCGAACCTGGTCACACGGAGCAACAGCGTGTGCTATTGCCGTTGTCGTAGCGTTCGAAGCCATCAATACAACCTTCAACAAATGATCAAAATTATGTGTCGTACGGAAGAAGTGTAATTTACCACAGACAGAATGTCTGCCATTACACAAATATAAATGCATTGGAAAAAGTACAGCTAATAAGCAGGGTTGTCGAGCTTGGTTAATGTGGTAATTGTATCATAGATGCGTTTTCGCAATTAAATACGAATCAAATACAACATGCCAACGCACGACCCTTGAAACCATCACACCTAATATGGTTGAAAAGTCTTCTAACCAAAGACGAAACGCGTCCCATAGTGGTGGGTATGTGTTGCTACCTTTGGCTCTCTTTTTCCATTTCCATCTTCGATCATTCAGCTCGCCTCGAAAGAGAAACAAATAAATAAAAGTTTAAACTATTTTTAATGCCTTTATTAAACATGTCTATATAATGTCCCTATTGACATACTATTGACAATGTCCCATATATGCCGCAATGTCTCTAGATATGTCCTAATGACTTACTATTGACAATGGCACCATATGATAAACTCATATAAAATGTCTATAGCAAAAAGCGTGGTCTTGACATTTCCCATAGGGAAGTTTGTGAGCCCATTACTGGTCTAAGTACATGAGACCAATATGCTAAGAAGCAGATCAATATAGATTCTTTGCATGTGTCGTTTCTAGCCTCTAAGGGTTCGTTCCAGCTAGTGTTGCTCTATGAATTAAATAAGTTGGAGGCCACCGTGGTCCAGAGGTTAGCATGTTCGCATATGTCTACGACCGGCTGGGTTCAAATCGCGGCGTGAACATCAACTAAATTTTCAGCGGTGGTTATCCTCTTACTAATGCTGGCTATATTTGTAAGGTATCCTGCCATGTTGAAACTTCTCTATCAAATGGTGCCGCTATGCGGCCCCCTTATAATTTAGCGTCTGTAGCGCCGCAAAACTTGCCTCTCTAGTTCGGGTATAAACCTAGCCCTTGCCTAGTGTCAGACCATTTGAGAATCTTCGAGTTTTTGGCATGCTGTGAATAAAGCGGTTAGATGGGTAAGACTGTCTTTTTACAAACTACCCACCTTGAACTCTCTTGATTTGATATCTAGAGTTACTCTTGACTTACCTTTGTTTTAAGAACTCTTTTTGTACATTCCTTCATAAAAATAATAACTCTTTTTTGAACTTTTTTTTTTTTTTTTAATTTCATTTAGAATAAAAACAATTTGTTTTATTTGTCGTTGCAATTAATTTCAATTCTTCTTTTATGAACTTAAAAACAAACTTTACAATGTCTATACCTAAGTATATTAAATTACAATATACGTACAAAGAAACATACACAAATTATCAAATACTTATATCTTACTTACCTATATTTGTATAAAAATAATTAATTTACAACAATACTAAAGCACTTTTACAAAAAGTGCAGTAAGACCTTTAATGTGTACACAAAGTGTTGATAGTGCCCAAAGGGAGAAAAGCAATAATGGACTATTTGCAATTTTCCACAAATAAAAAAAAATACTAAAATTTAAGAATATACACAGTTAATGGTTCCTTATAAGCAGTTTTTTTTTCATCAAATAATCTTTAATATAAACTTAAATTAAAACTAACATAAGAATTGGAAAATTTTCTAATAACAATTCGTATAATACATGTTCGTTTATTAATGTGGCAAAGAGACTACTAAACTTCGATACTATCAAGCGAATAATTTCTATATATACTAAAAATAATAATAATGTTAAGGGCAAGAACAATAGATGTTGTATTTTAAAAGCATTTGTACAATTTACGAAAAATGAGGTGATCTAAGCTAAACGATGATTATGGAAGATTTTCGATCATTACGTGTATGTGTGTATCTATATTTATGTGGCAATTATATAAAGCTAACTTAAGACTTAGCTAGGTAAAATAAATATTTTTTTTAAATTTATTTTTCTTTTATTTTATAAATAATTTTTTTGTTCCTATTTAATAAATCAATTGTAAATGCTTAAACATTATGGCTGTTTTTCGAGTGTAAAATGTCATTTGTGTTGCTCTCTATCGTAAAAAATTAAATTAAATATTGTTATTAAGAGTTTTTTTGTTGTTATTAGTTTTTGTTTTCTTGTCTGTTGCTATTAAGAGTCTTTATTGGCTTTTTAGTCTTTTTTTGTGTGTAAACAAAATTGTTATTATTTACAAGATAAACTTAAGTGGTTTGACTTAATAGCTAAGCGATAAGTTTTTATTGGCAAGTTTTTGTTACAAACCTTTTTCGTTGAGTGTACACCTATAAGGCTTTAGTTGTTGGGAGGTATATAAAATAACCTTATGGCCACTAAGGGAATTTTTGAAATTTTTTTTTAATTATTTAAGGTTGTTATCGAAATTTGGGCTGTGAAAATCTTTAACCGATTGATAACATTTTATTCTAAATATTGTCAAATACGAAGATGGCTATTTTTGCTTGAATATTTTTTACCAATTTTTAAGTAAAATCGATTTGTTTGAATTATCGATTATTAGTGAAGATTGATAGTTGTAAGGTATAACCTCACTGTATATATAATTTTTTTTTGATAAAAAAATGGATAAAACAAAATAAATTTCGATTTTTATTAAAATCCAATATTACAACGTGAAAGTAAAATACATTAGAAGAATTTGTATCTCTACATTAAATGAAGATATATTAATTTTGTTATCGATGTTTTAATGACTATTTATTGCTTGAATATTTTCATCGAAATCGATTTGGTTGAGTTATCGATTATTAGTGTAGATTGATATTTGTAAGGTATAACATCACTGTATATATAAAAAACTATTTTTTTTTTATTTTTTGAAAAAATCGATAAAAATAAAAAAAATCGATTTTTTATTAAACTCCAATATTACAAAGTGAAGGTGAAATAAATTAAAAGAATTTGCATCTCTACATTAAATGGAGATAAATTTATTTTTTTATCGATGCTTGAATGGCTATTTATTGCTTGAATATTTTTACCGATTTTTAAGTAAAATCGATTTTGTTGAATTATCAATTATTAGTGTAGTTTGATAGTTGTAAAGTATAAACTCACTGTATATATAAAAAACTATTTTTTTTATTTTTTGAAAAAATCGATAAAAACAAAATAAATTTAGATTTTTTATTAAAATCCAATATAACAAAGCGAAGGTGAAATAAATTGGAAGAATTTGTATATCTACTTTAAATGGAGATCAATTTATTTTGTTATCGATGTTTTAATGGCTATTATAGCTTGAATATTTTGGTTGAATATTTTTTTTTTTAATAAAAAAAATATATGAAAATATAATAAATTTCGATTTTTTTTATTAAACTGCAATATAACAAAGTGAAGGTAAAATAAATTCGAAGAAATTGTATTTCTACATTAAATGGAGACAAATTTATTTTGTTATCGATGTTTTAATGCTTGAATATTTTTACAATTTTTTAAGTAAAATCGATTTTGTTGAGTTATCGATTATTAGTTTTGATTGATGGTTGTAAAGTATAATCTCACTGTATATACAAACAATTTTTTTGTTGATAAAAAAATCGATAAAAATAAAAAAAAATCGATTTGTTATTAAAATCCAATACTACAAAGTGAAGTTGAAATAAATTAGAAGAATTTGTTTTGCTTGAATATTTTTTACCGATTTTTAAGTAAAATCGATTTTGTTGAGTTATCGATTATTAGTGTAGATTGACAGTTGTAAAGAATAACCTTACTGTATATATAAAAAAATTTTTTTTTAATAAAAAAATCGGTAAAAGTAAAACAAATTTCTATTCATAAAATTTTTTTTTTTTTGAATTATAAAATCGATAAAAATAAAAAAAATCGATTTTTTATTAATATCAAATATTTCATAGTGAAGGAGAAATAAGTTAGAAGACTATGTATCTCTACATTAAATGGAGATACATTTATTTTGTTATCGATGTTTTAATGGCTATTTATTGTTTGAATATTTTTTTTACCGATTTTTAAGTAAAATCGATTTTGTTGAGTTATCGATTATTAGTGTACATTGACAGTTGTAAGGTATAACCTCACTGTATATAAAAATTTTTTTTTTGAATAAAAAAATTAATAAATATAAAATAAATTTCGATTTTTTATTAAAATCCAATATTACAAAGTGAAGGTGAAATTCGAATATTTTGTAATTATAAACAAAATTAACTTGTTTTTGATAACAGAGGCGGAAATTTATAATTTTGTTTTCAAAAAAAAAAAAAAAAAAAAATTCGAAATTACATGGTTCTGTAATCGAAATGAATATATTTCGCTTAGTAAAAATGTACGATTTGTTATCGATAACATAAATAATATATAAAAAGGCAATTTTTGGAGACATCATTTCAATCTTTGCATGATATCTTAGAAATATATCTTTCGTTAACAAAAATAATCGAATCGACCTTGCTTATAAATGTTAAAATAATTAAAAATCACTTCGATAACAAAAGCGAAGAAGAATAATATAGTTTATGGAAAACAAAGAAAAACTAAATTGTTTCCGTTGTTAAAAATTAAAACGATTACGTTATCCATCGCAAAACACTCGAAACGAATAGTCATCGATAGCAAAAAAAAAATTATATATAATCAAGAAAATATATAAAAATCACCTTGCATTTCATTGCGTTGCAGGTTTCGATAACAAAAATAGTGGAACTGATCTCGTTTAGAATTTTTAAAATAAATCGATTTTTCTTGCTTTTGATAACACATACAAAAATAAATAATGTTATGTCCAAAAACAATATAATACCTGATTCTGATAATTGAAACAATTGTATTTGCAATAAAAAAAATATATAATCGAAACGATTTTATATTAGATAACAAAAATAATCGAAACGATTTTGTATTAGATAACAAAAATAATCGAAACGATTTTATGTTAGATACCAAAAATAATCGGAACGATTTTATTTTTGAAAGGAAAAGTAAGCGAAACAATAATATATATAATCGAAAGGATTGAAATTTCGATTACAAAAGTAGTCAAACCAATTTTTTATCGATAACAAAACTAATGTCTAAAATGTAATTTTAGGAAAAATTATTAAAAATTACTTTGCATTATATTTTGATGTGTAGGTTCCGTAAACAAAATTACCGATTCGATCTTGTTTGAAATTATTAAAATATTCGAAACTTTTTTCGATAACTTTCGATAATTCGAAAAAGGGTAACCTGGTTTGAAAAGAATAATAAGTAATTTGTTTACGAAAAAGGGTAAATTGGTTTGAAAAGATTAATAAGTAATTTGTTTTCAAATGTTAAAATTATACCACGATGGCAAAAGTGATCGAAATCAATTCTTATCGATAACAAAAATAGTAATAATTGTCATATGTAACAAAAATAATGAAAGCGAACATTTTTTTCATAACAACGTAATCGAACTGAACTTGTTTCAATTTTTTTCGCAGTCTCCTCCAAATAGTAAAATGATAGGCTTTATGTCAGTAGTGTACATTTAATAAATTATATTTACCATGTTTAACAACTTTGCATTATATCGTTTGAATCAGAACGTACAGATCACCACTACTCACTGCTATGTTTGATTTATTTACCTCACCAACATGCTAAAGCCTTAGAGTTATTAAGTTGCAGGGCTGTGAAAGCATATGTGTACTTGTGTACTTTTACTTTGAGTATTTAAAGGTTCGATAATTGTAAATCGATAATCGATTTTGTTTTTCGTATACTTTCTAACTTAAAATAATGGCATTTCGTTTTCAATTGTTATGTTGTTTTTGCTAAGCTAAGGGAAAATATTTACAAAGTTGTGAGAACTCAATGAATTTTTAATTTACATGAAGTGAATTGAGTTGAGTTTCAATTTTTTGTTTGTTCTGGTTAAGCACAGCCAAGAGTGGTTTGCAAGCCTCAAGGGGGGTATACACCAATAAACAAAAAAAACCTACCAATTGTTTATTTGTATATTCTTTGAGTGTTTATCCCCTTTTATACCTACTCCAACCACTCTTAAGTGTTTCTAGTGTGTATATGTATGTACGATGTATATGCTTGTATGAGTGAGTGCATGTGTTTGTTTGACTTATATGTCTAAGCTTAGTAATACTAAATCACGTTGTTGTTGTTGTTGTCTATACTTCTTCTTTTCACTTCCATCCCTACCTCTTTCATCATAGGCTTACATTCGTATTTGCTCCACCATATTTTTACCTCTTTGTGTTGCTTGTGGCTGATGCCTGGGCATATTCACCATATGATGACCCCCCAGCGGCGAGATGGATGGCGACCTTGTCGCCAACGGTGAAAGTGAGGGTGAAAATGAGGGTGACATGGCTGATGAAGTGCTAAAACCTCCTGCTGTTTCATGGTTGATGGGTGATCGTGGCAATATGTATTGCGGTGTTGAACCCAAATGTGTGGTTGCTGTACCCCCCATATGATGGCCACTGCCAGCGGGCATACGCATATTCACTCCCGTGCCAGAGAGCACCTGCAGATTTATGGCCCTTGGGGCCACATTTGTTAACATGGGCGGGGGAATGCGAGTCTTGACTACACTCGCTATGGAATGGGCCAGACTTTGTTTGCTTTTATTGCTCGAGGAACCTCCACTCTGTCCACTGTTCACCGAGACATTGTCATCTTTAAGGCGGGCTATTTCTGAAAACACATGGGCCAATGGCTGATATTGGGGACCCCAATCGAGTAGATAGTCCCAGTTGTAGCTACCCTTAAGCTCCTCCTCACTATGGACTATGGAACTCAGGGACCCTGTCATAGAGGGACCCACATTGCCAGCATTTACCCCAGGATGATTGCTGTAGCCCATAACCGCTGTGGCCATATTGGCAGCTGCTGCTGCTGCTGCCTCGTCATTGCTACTGGCCCTGTCGGAGGCGGCTCCGTTGACATCATTCAATTTGGCATAGATGAGATTTGTTATGTCCGTTTCGGCATTGGGATCTTCGGCATACATGGCATGCAGCGAATCCACCATGGGCAAGGGATGATGCATGTGGGCCTCCTTATTTGAGCCCGCCATGCTGGTGGTGGAAGCTCCGCCATTGGCATCATTATCACGATCGACTATTCCCAAACGGGCCAAGTATTCCTGGGTATTTTGCACTGATATATCCGACAAACGGCCATCTTCCCCGGCAGCTCCAGCCCTTAGGTTGCCCTCGTTTATCATTCGTATCTCCTCATCTTCACCGTCATCTTCGGCAGATCCACGACCACTTGAACCCGATTGCTCGGATCCCGACAACTCCGAGGTGGTGGCGGCCCCGGAGTTAGAACTCCCCGCATGATTGCCGTAGGGGGGTATTTCATCATATTTGGGTGGAGCAAATTGGGCGGAGGCCATGGCACCTGAAGTGCTGGGATTGTTGTTGCCACTGTTGAGATTGTTCAGGCCCGAGGCCCTTATGGGTATGGTATCAAAGGCACTGGGATCCACATAGCTATTCGAATTGCCCACTGGCTCGGTGTTGAGATGCGGCTTCACCACATTTCTAGGTTTACGGCTGCGCATGCGTATGAATAGGAAAATGCCAGCGGCAGCACATACCACCAACATCAGGGCAATGATGAGGCCCAAAATCCAATCCGCCAGTCCTCCACTGGCGCCTGAAGAACCAATGCCACTGCTGGCCAAATTAGTGCCAGGATCAGCCAAGGGATCCAAGGAAATTTCCACCACTGTCATATTGGTGAGGGAGCCCTGACGGCCTGAACTGGCCGATATCACAAGGCTTATGTCGCGGCCATCATCAAAGTTGTCGTCGAGCTTCTTTTTTAGCACCACAGCCCCGGTGGTGCGGTTGACCTTGAAATAGGCATGCTGGGAGCTAAGTTGATAAACCACTCGTCCATCCGGGCCCTTGTCACGATCCGAAGCCGACACTTGACCCACCACATAGCCCAAAGGTAGATAGCCGCTGGAGGGAGAGGGCATGATGAAGCGATAGGTGCGCTCTGTAAACTGAGGAGCATATTCATCACGGGAATCGATCTGTATGCGCACCTTGACTTTGGAGGATTTACCACCGGAATCCATGGCCCGTAGCAGAAAGTCAAAGCGGCTGCGCTGCTCAAAATCAAAGACGGAGTTGGTCGATATAACGCCTGTCTCAGAATCCACACGAAATAGTTTCCAGGCTACATCATCGGAACCCACGGCCTCATGTTCTATGGTGTAATTGAGCAGACCATACGGGCCACGATCGCGATCGGTGGCATGGGCCCTGAACACACTGGTGCCCACAGGCTCATTTTCGGCCACAAATTCTATAAACTCGGCTACCGGAAACATGGGCCTATTGTCATTCTCATCTTTCAAGGACAAGCGGAAAGAGCGCAGCGAACACAAGGGCTGGGAGGCACTATCACAGGCTCTTATTATGAGCTCGTAACACATGGAACCCGAATCATAGTCCAGCTTGTTGTTGACAAAAAGCACACCGCTGACCAGGTCAATGGTAAACATGCCCTCATCATTGCCTGAGGTGATTTCATAGACCACCTCCGAGTTGGGGGTATTATCGGCATCCAAGTCCAAGGCCTGTAGCTGGGCTATGGAGTATCGCAAGGGGGCCAATTCACTGACTTCGGCCTCATAGCGCGAAGAGTTGACAAATTGCGGGGCATTATCATTCCAATCATCCACGGAGACAAAGACATTAATGGCCGAGGTGGAATTCTCGGCAGCCTGGGAGGCCAATTGCTGGGGTGAGGCAGAGGGGTCGCTGATCACCAGTCGTAGTTTATACAAATCCATATGCTCACGATCCAATGGTTTGACCAGTATAATGGCCTGTCCCTGAAAGACCTTAAAGCGGCCCTCTTCATTGCCCGAGACTATGGTGAACATGAGGTTGTTGTCACTGAAATCGGTGTTGGCATCCAAAATATCCTGACTGAGTTTCAGCACCTCCGAACCCAAAGGAGCATCCTCATTGACATGGGCGCGATAATGACTTTGAAGGAATTGGGCACGTGCTGAGTTATGACCTTGCACCTGGACCCTCAAAATGGTGGAGGATTTCATAGAAGGTGTGCCCTTATCCTGGGCCACTATGGTTACAAAAAGATCCTCGCTCAGACCCTCAGCATTGGGACCAGCCAAACGACTGACATTAACATACACCGCCCCTGTTTGCTCATGCACACTGAAACCTTTGATCTCGGGCTCCAGGCGGTAGATGATTTTGGCATTATCATTCTCCTCCGAGTCCATATCGGTGGCATTTACACGCAACAGCTCCAAATCGGAGCTCAAGGCAGCACTCGATGTCAATTGCAAGTCAGGCAGCAAGGCAAAGTAGGCAGGCTGCTCAAATATCGGCGCATTATCGTTTTCATCTCCCACACGCACTGTCAGCGTACAGCGAGCCTCATGGGCAGCATCCGAGGCTATGATCTCCAACTCATACTCCTGCTGTTGCTCATAATCCAAATGTCGCTTCAACACCACCTTGCCACTGTAGCGATCTATGGCAAATATGGACTTGATGTCGGACGTTAACAAATCATCGCCACTGTGCTGCAGCTGCAGCTGATGCTGGTGTTGATCTGGCATCTCTAGCGATCCAAAGCGATAGGTGAGGGCAGGATAGGTGTCCACATCGTTGGCCGAGATGGTGGTAATAACTGAACCTAATTCAGTGCCTATTAGGAGAGCAAAGCAAAACAAAAAAAAAGAGAACATTGGAGAAAATGGAGTAACATGATCATTGTGGCCTTAGAATCTACGACTCTGGGGATTAATTAAAAAGCCTGGAATTTCTAAACTCCCTGCAGACGCAGTATGAAGTTGAGGAAATTTAATAACTTGTCAAGCCATAGTAAGCAGAGAAGATGAAGCAGGAAAAGCAGTTGGCTATGTAAAAAAAGGCCTCCAGAGCTTTGGCTTTCAGTTGGGATGACACTAACAAATCAAAATTCTTGGCTACACACTCAAAGTGCAACTCTTTGTTCTGCCAGCCAGTCAACCAACAAAAAATGCCTTAGAAGTTGCAAAGCTAGGAAAAAGCAACAACAGCAACAGCAAAAAATGGAAAACTAGTTTCTCTAGACTACCTAGTGCTGGTGCTGTTGATGGCTGCCGACACCACTTACCTTCGCCAACATTGATCACACTGTGCGGTGGAAATGTGGGCTGATTATCATTCACATCTACAATATGGACACGTATTGTCGCTGTGCCTGTCATCTGTGGCACCCCCTCATCAGTGGCGATCACCTTCAGCTTGTACAAGTCACGAATTTCACGATCCAACACTATGTTCGTTTTAACAATGCCGCTAAAGGCGGGCTCTATGACAAAGGCATTATCATGATTGCCATCCACAATGTGATAGAGGATGCGGGAGTTTGTACCCGAGTCCTGATCGAAAGCGGACACTTGGACCACAAAAGTGCCCTTGTTGTTACCCTCCCACACGGTGGCTGCATACTGGGACTGCGTAAAGATGGGGCTATTGTCATTGACATCCTCGAGTTCGACAATGAGTTCGGCATAGGCAAACAAAGGCATTGAGCCACTATGCGATTCACTCTGGGCCACCAGCATAAGGCGCAATTCGTGGGGTTGTATGGCCGAGGCCAATAGTACAGGCAAATCATCCATTTCTCTGCGGCGCAAGGCTCTATTATTGCGAAAGGGTTTCACTAATTCCGAGTCTTCAATATCGGAATCCAAGCCAAAGGCTGCAGCAGCACCCGTAGTGGAATTATCCTCTTCATCTTCATACAGCATAGAGCGGCCTCTATAGCTGGCATACAGTTTGTGCGAATTGGGCATTTCCTCTCTTGAATTGCCAGCATAACGTTCAAAATCCAATTCCTCGCTATTGGCCACCTTTATTTCTCCCGTATTGGCATCTATGCTAAAGGCTCCATTTCCATTGCCTGTGCCAAATGAATAGGCCAACTTGGTTCTTCTGCCATCTGAGCGTAGAGCATTGACCTGCAGCATTTTCAGACCCACTTCGGAGTTTTCTTTAATCTTCACTCGATAGGTGTCATTTTGAAAGCGCAGCGTAGGTGAGCCTTGCGGCAATTCGCCTATAAGCAGTTCTATCAAGCCCTCAGTGGACATGGAAGGTTGTCCTTTGTCCTGGGCCATTATCTCCAGATGTAGGAGGCGGCCCGATTCGCTGGCCAAACTTTGTGAGGCGCTTACCACACCTGTATTGGGGTTAATGCGAAATTTTCCTCTTGTCGAGGGATCATCCTGCTCCTTGAGCGAATATATTAGCTCAGCATTAAGGCCTAAGTCTTTGTCGCTGGCCGTTACCTGCACCAGAGTTTGTCCTGGTTGTATCAAGGCAGGCACTTGAGCTCGAAAGGGATAACGTTCGAATATGGGCTTATTATCGTTAACATCTACGATGGAAATTTGTACGGGCACTCTGGCAGAACGAGAATCATAACGACCACCATCGGTGGCAACCACCATGAAATTGTACAACTGTTGACGTTCACGATCCAGGGGGCTGAAAGAAAAACAAAATGGGAAAGGCAATATTAGAAAAGAGAAATGAAATGAGATAAAGGAAAACACTCGAAGGCCTTCTTTGGCCACCTTGGGTATATCGATCTGAGCCATATAAAATGTCGAAAAGCCTAACATAAGTCACTGTGTCAAATTTCAGTGAAATCGGATTATAAATGCGCCTTTTATTGGGCCAAGACTCTAAATCGAGAAATCGGTTTATATGGCAGCTATATGCAAATCTTGATCGATCTAGACCAAATTGCAGAAATATGTCGAGGGGCTTAACTTAACTTTCTGTCCAAAATTTCGGCAACAATGCAAAATAAATGTGCCTTTTATGGGCACAAAACATTAAATCGAGAAATCGGTCTATATGGCAACTATATCCAAATCTGGACCGATCTGGACCAAATTGAAGGAAGACGTCGAAGGGCCTAACACAACTCAATGTCCGAAATTTTGGCAAAATCGGACAATAAATGTGGCTTCTATGGGCCTAAATCCCTAAATCGGAGGATCGGTCTATATGGCAGCTATATCCAAATCTGGACCGATCTGAGCCAAATTGACGAAGGACGTCGAAAGGCCTAACACAACTCACTGTCCGAAATTTCAGCAAAATCGGATAATAAATGTTGCTTTTATGGGCCTAAATCCCTAAATCGGAGGATCGGTCTATATGGCAGCTATATCCAAATCTGGACCGATCTGAGCCAAATTGACGAAGGACGTTGAAAGGCCTAACACAATTCACTGTCCGACATTTCAGCAAAATCGGATAATAAATGTTGCTTTTATGGGCCTAAGACCCTAAATTGGCTGATCGGTCTATATGGCAGCTATATCCAAATCGTTACCAATCCGGGCCAAATTGACAAAAGATATCAAAGGGCCTAGCAGAACAATTTCAGCAAAATCGGATAATAAATGTGGCTTTTATAAGCCTAAGACCCTAAATCGGCTGATCGGTCTATATGGCAGCTATATCCAAATCTAGACCGATCTGAGCCAAATTGACGAAGGACGTCGAAGGACCTAACACAACACACTGTCCCAAATTTCATGCAAATTGGATAATGAATGTGGCTTTTATGGGCCTATGACCCTAAATCGGAGGATCGGTCTATATGGCAGCTATATCCAAATCTGGACCGATCTGTGCCATAATGCAGAAGTATGTCAAGGGTCTTAACTTAACTCACTGTCCCAAATTTCGGCGACATCGTACAATAAATGTGGCTTTTATGGGCCTAAGACAATAAATTGGAGGATCGGTGTATATGGCAGGTATATCCAAATCTGGACCGATCAGAGCCAAATTGACGAAGGACGTCGAAGGGCTCAACACAACTCACTGTCCCAAATTTCATCAAAATCGGATAATGAATGTGGCTTTTATGGGCCTAAGACCCCAAATCGGAGAATCGGTCTATATGGCAGCTATATCCAAATCTGTACCGATATGGGTCAAATTGACGAAGGATGTCTAAGGGCCTAACACAACTCATTGTTCCAATTTTCATCAAAATCGGATGATAAATGTGGCTTTTATGGGTCCAAAACCTGTAATCGAGAGATCGGTCTATATGGCAGCTATATCCAAATCTGGACCGATCTGGGACAAATTGAAGAATGACGTCGATGGGCCTAACACAACTCACTGTCCCAAATTTCAGCAGAATCGGATAATAAATGTGGCTTTTATTGGCCTAAGACCCTAAATCGGCTGATCGGTCTATATGAGGGCTATATCAAGATATAGTCCGATATAGCCCATCTTCGAATCGTATTTGGCACATTTGTTGAAAGTCATAACAAGGAATTATATGCTGAATTTCAGTCTAATCGGACAAAAATTGGGGCTTGTAATGGCTTAAGAAGTCAAATCGGCAGATCGGTTTATATGGGAGCTATATCAAATACTTGACTGATTTAATCCGCACTTAACACAGTTGTTGGAAGTCATTACAGAACATTATGTGCAATATTTCAGCCAAATCGGACAATGCGGCCACTATGCGCCTTACAGGGACTCAAGAAGTCTAATCTGGAGATCAGTTTATATCAGGTTATAGACCGATTTGGACCGAAATCGCCACAGTTGTTATATTCAAAATTTCAGCCAAATCGGACAATGAGGCCACTATGCGGCTTCCAGGGACTCGAATAGTCAAATCTGGAGATCGGTTTGTATCAGATTATATACCGATTTCGACTGAAATTGACACAGTTGTTGTGTTCAAAATTTCAGCCAAATCGGGCAATGTGGCCACTATGCGGCTTCCAGGGACTCAAACAGTGAAATCTGGAGATCGGTTTATATCAGATTTTAGACTGATTTGGACCGGCACAGTTTTTAGGAGTCGTAGCAGAACACTTGTGCAAAATTTCAGCCAAATAGGATAAAAATTGCGGCTTCCAGTGGCTAAAGAAGTCAAATCGAGAGATCGGTTATAACAGGTTATAGACCGATTTGGACCGAAATTGACACAGTTGCTATGTGCAACTGCCAAATTGACACAGTTGTTGACGTCATAACAGAATACTATGTGCAAAATTTCAATAAAAATTTTTCAAATGCTATAATTAAAAAAAGTTTTAAAAATCATACCACTGTGCAACAAAATTATTTTTTTTAGAAATTTTCAAAAACACAAAACAGACGAAGAAAAGATTACGTTAATCTTTTTCCTTTTTTGTAAATATTTGACTTGGAAAGAGGTGTTGCACTGCTGGACAAAGTCTCGACTCGGCTATTAAAAGGAGGCTCTTTATCATTGGGCTTTAACATGAATCGGACTGCACTCATTGATATGTGAGAAGTTAGCCCCTGTTCCTTATTCGAATGTTCATGGGCAAAATTTGCATTTCCATTGAGTGTTGAGAGATTTTTATTTCTGGCGCGTACTCTACATCCAAGTACCTTTTACTTGATACTAACATTGTCCCAATCGGTAGACATGCCCGTTTTGGTGGGAAATAGGGTGTGCCGTTTCCTCTGGAATTTCGCCGCATATCGAACAAGTAAAAAGGATGGGCCGATCTTGCGATACCCCCGATAAATCAAATGGAGCTAAAATTTCCCATGGGAGATTGCAGATTATATCCCAATCCTATGGTGGAGGATTTAATGTCAAACCGATGGCCTTAGTACAGACACATTCTCCTGAAGAGACAAAGATGGGTGTCAAAGTGACGGTTAACCTATTGTCAAGGGAAGGTGGGTGGAGATTGACCTGCACGAGGTTGTGGATAAAATAGAAGAATCCTTCGATGCCAAAACGTACACCCTGGCGGTATGCATTGACATCAAAGAGGCTTTTAACAATATGCTGAGCGACACACTGATCCAATCCTTAGACCAGTACCGGGTGGATCCGGTCCTTAGAGACTGGATAAGCCATATGCTAAGGAACAGATGGAAAAATTGTATGTCCCATGGCATAAATATAAGGGAAAAAGTGGCACAGGGGGGCATTTTATCGCCACTCCTATGGGTGACCACCATAGATGACCTATTACGAATGCTGACTGAGGAGGGATTTGAACCCCTCTGCTATGCAGACAATCTAATTATACTTCTAAGGGGTAAGAATCCGAACGAATTAGAATTGGTAAAAAAATCAGCAGTATCCGATGGGTTGCCAGCTGAACTGAAGACGGGGAAATCCGCTTCTATCTATTGGGTTGCCCAAAAAGTAATTGCGGATTTTTCATATAGTCGGCGTTGACAAATTTTTTCACAGCTTGTGACTCTGTAATTGCAATCTTTCTTCTGTCAGTTATCAGCTGTTACTTTTAGCTTGCTTTAGAAAAAAAGTGTTAAAAAGTATATTTGATTAAAGTTCATTCTAAGTTTTATTCCGCAATTACTTTCTGGGCAACCCAATATATAGGTACATCTTTTACTTTACTGTGTGTTGTGAACTTTTCCTCTGCACACCAGTAATGCTGGCAATCGCGATGTTCTTAAGAACGTTTATAAAATAAAGAATCTCTTCTAGCATACAAGCCTTTAAACCTTGAGCTAGAAAATGTTTTATTAGCCAACTTTTCTTAGTTCTGTCGATGATATCGGAATACTGAGTACTGAAAAACTTGGCTATGTAAAGCTAGTGATAACCACCTTTGTAAATTTGAGTTTACCCCACTTCTTTTAAAAGGGGGGTTTCGTAATTTCACCTTAAAATAGTATTCAAAACTATTTTCCTCTTCAATTGTCTGCACCTTGTAAATTAATTTAAACATGGCTCGAGATGTGAGTTAAGCATGGCAAACAAAGTCTAAATTTTCCACCTTCCACCAACATGTTTATAGGCGCCAAATGCCATGGAATGTAGATGAGATACATCATCAAAGTCCTACTTTCCGTTACTCCAAATGTCAATGCCAATATCAAACAACCAGCAGACAACAAAAAAAAAAATGGGAAAACAAACAAAGCAGCCCACAATCATTTACCCACCCACACTTTCGTTGCCACCCTTCCCTGTTTTCTAGTAATGTATCTGCAAATATAATTTCACATTGGCCGACAGACAGACAGCCAGACAGCCAGAGTCTGAAGACTCAGGTCGGCAATAATCATTCGCTGATGTTGATGTGCGGCTGAGGTTTAAATAGTTTTGTTGGTTGTGGTTGTGGTTGTGCTATTGTCGATGTTGTTCGCTACAATGATTAAATCACTTTAAATGCAATCATTTCGAGTAAACTGACGAATAACAAACATTTCGTGATGCTGTTGTTATGTCGAAAATAACAAGAGCACATTCAACACCAGAGTGCACAACATAAAATGAATACCCCACCCCCCTCTCAAGTCGCCAACATTGCCGCACCACCGCAACACTACCACCTCCACCACACCAAAACCAGCTAACATCAACCGCTTTCAATCTACAACAGCTGCAGTAGACAAGCATCGGAAGAATCCACCACTAGGCAGAAGCCAACCAACAAACATCTCCGCATAGAACATGTAACAAAACATTTGTTTCTTGCTTCCTATTTCGGTTGTATAGAACGAACTTTGTTATTTCGGAAAACTTTTTACAACGATATTGAACTCTTAGGGAATAGTGTAAGAGGCTTACGAGTGCACTTAGGCAGACATTCTAGACTTGTATGCTCACTAGGAATATTTACTTTGAATATTAAACACACTCATCGATTTGTAATCCTGCTGTGATTCAGGAAACAAACACCTAATTGGTATAGAAACAAATAAGAGCGTGCTAAGTTCGGCCGGGCCGAATCTTATATACCCTCCACCATGGATCGCATTTGTCGAGTTCTATGCGCGGTATCTCTTTTTAGGCAAACAAAGAATATAGAATAAGAACTGTTATGCTATTGGAGCAAATATCAAATTATAGTCCGATTCGGACCATAAATGAATGCTGAACATTGTAGAAGTCGTTGTGTAATATTTCAGTTCATTCAGATAAGAATTGCGTCTTGTAGGGGCTGAAGAAGCAAAATCGGAAGATGGGTTTATATGGGAGTTATATCAAGCTATTGATCGATTCAGGCCATATTAGACACCTGTGTTGAATATCATGGAGAAGCCGTTGTACAAAATTTCAGCCAAATCGGATGAGAATAGCGCCCTCTAGAGGCTGAAGAAGTCAAGACCCCAGATCGGTTTATATGGCAACTATGTCAGGTTATTTATCGATTTACGCCATACTTCGCACAGTTATTGAAACTCATAACGAAACACCTCATGCAAAATTTCAGCCATATCGGATGAAAATTGCGCGCTCTATTGGCTCAAGAAGTCAAGATTTAAGACCGGTTTATATGACAGCTATACCAGATTATGAATCGATTTGAATCGTACATGGCACAGTTGTTGGAAGTGATACCAAAACACCACGTGCAAAATTTCATTGAAATCGGACGAGAATTGAATCCTCTAGAGGCTCAAGAAGTCAAGCCCCCAGATCGGTTTAAATGGCAGCTATATCAAAACATGGACTGATTTGAACCATAATTGGCACAATTGTTGGATATCATAACAAAACACGCCACGCAAAATTTCATTCAAATCGGATAGGAATTGCGCCCTGTAGAGGTTCAAGAAGTCAAGACCCAAGATCGGTTTATATGGCAGCTATATCAAAACATAGACCGATTTAAACCAAACTTAGCGCAGTTGTTGGAAGTGATACTAAAACACCACGTGCAAAATTTCATTCAAATCGGACGAGAATTGCGGCCTCTAGAGGTTCTAGAAGTCAAGACCCCAGATCGGTTTATATGGCAGCTATATCAAAACATGGACCGAATTAAACCATACTTAGCGCAGTTGTTGGAAGTGATACTAAAACACCACGTGCACAAGTTCATTCAAATCGGACGAGAATTGCGCCCTCTAGAGGCTCAAGAAGTCAAGCCCCCTGATCGGTTTAAATGGCAGCTATATCAAAACATGGACCGATTTAAACCAAACTTAGCGCAGTTGTTGGAAGTGATACTAAAACACCACGTGCAAAATTTTATTAAAATCGGACGAGAATTGCGCCCTTTAGAGGCGCAAGAAGTCAAGACCCCAGATCGGTTTATACGGCAGCTATATCAAAACATGGACTGATTTGAACCATAATTGGCACAATTGTTGGATATCATAACAAAACACGCCATGCAAATTTCATTCGAATCGGATAGGAATTGCGCCCTGTAGAGGTTCAAGAAGTCAAGACCCAAGATCGGTTTATATGGCAGCTACATCAAAACATGGGTCGATTTGAACCATACTTAGCGCAGTTGTTGGAAGTGATACTAAAACACCACGTGCAAAAATTCATTCAAATCGGGTAAGAATTGCGCCCACAAGAGGTTCAAGAAGTCAAGACCCAAGATTGGTTTATATGGCAGCTATATCAGGTTATGGACCGATTTGAATCATACTTGGCACAGTTGTTGGATATTGTAACAAAACACGTCGTGCAAAATTCCATTCCAATCGGATAAGAATTGCGCACTCTAGAGGCTCAAGAAGTCAAGCCCCCAGATCGGTTTATATGGCAGCTATATTACAATACCAACCGACCTACACTAATCAAAAGTTTTTGTGCAAAATTTCAAGCGGCTAGCTTTACTCCTTCGGAAGTTAGCGTGCTTTGGACAGACAGACGGACGGACGGACGGACGGGCTGACAGACGGACGGACATGGCTAGATCGACTTAAAATGTCGCGACGATCAAGAATATATACACTTTATGGGGTCTTAAAGGGATATTTCGAGGTGTTACAAACAGAATGACCAAATTAGTACACCCCCATCCTATGGTGGAGGGTATAAAAACAAGTAAAAAGGGGTTAAATTCGGTCGGGGCGAACTTTGGGTACCCACCATCTCGGGTATATAATGAAACCACCCTTTTGTCAAAATCCGGTGAAAAATGCATACCTTATGACTCATGGCAGCTATATCGAAATATTTTTATACCCTACACCACTACTGTGGTACAGGGTATTATAACTTAGTGAATTAGTTTGTAACAACCAAAAAGAAGAGAGATATACCTATTGACAAGTATATCGATCGACTCGGAATACCTTTCTGATACGATTTAGCTATGTCCGTCTGTCTGTCTGTCCGTCTGTCTGTCTGTCTGTCTGTCTGTCTGTCTGTCTGTCTGTCTGTCTGTCTGTCCGTCTGTCTGTCTGTCTGTCTGTCTGTCCGTCTGTCTGTCCGTCTGTCTGTCCGTCTGTCTGTCCGTCTGCCTGTCCGTCTGTCTGTCCGTCTGTCTGTCATTCTGTCTGTCCGTCTGTCTGTCCGTCTGTCTGTCCGTCTGTCTGTCCGTCTGTCTGTCCGTCTGTCTGTCCGTCTGTCTGTCCGTGTGTCTGCCCGTCTGTGTGTCCGTCTGTCTGTCCGTCTGTCTGTCTGTCCGTCTGTCTGTCTGTCCGTCCGTCTGTCTGTATGTCCGTCTGTCTGTCTGTCTGTCTGTCTGTCTGTCTGTCTGTCTGCCTGTCTGTCTGTCTGTCTGTCTGTCTGTCTGTCTGTCTGTCTGTCTGTCTGTCTGTCCGTGTGTCTGGCCGTGTGTCTGTCCGTGTGTCTGTCCGTCTGTCTGTCTGTCCGTCTGTCTGTCCGTCTGTGTGTCTTTCTGTCTGTCCGTCTGTCTGTCTGTCCGTCTGTCTGTCCATCTGTCCGTCTGTCTGTCTGTCCGTCTGTCTGTCTGTCTGTCCCTCTGTCCATGTTAATTTGTATACAAACTACAGGTCGCAATTTTCATCCGATCGTCTTCAAATTTGGTATATTTTATGGCCTAGAGACGAAGCCTGTTGAAATTGCAAAAAATCGGTTCATATTTGGATATAGCTCCCATATATATGTTCGACCAATTTGCCGTAATACAGCAATAAAATGGTAATTTGTTACCCGATTTTCTCGAAATGCAGGAACGACTTTCTTATGACTCCCAACATTACACATGAATTTCATAGAAATCGGTTCAGATTTGGACATACCTCCCATATATATGTTCGCCCGATTTGCAGTAATAATGCAATAAAATGGTAATTTGTTATCCGATTCTCTCGAAATTTGGCAGGAACGATTTTTTTTTTTAACTCTCGATATTACTGGTGAATATCATAGAAATCGGTTGAGATTTGGATATAGCTCCCATATATATGTTCGACCGATTTGCCGTAATACAGCAATAAAATTGAAATTTGCTACCCAATTCTCTCGAAATTTGGCAGGAAGGATTTTCTAATGACTTTTGACATTACTTGTGAATTTCATGGAAATCGGTTCAAATTTGGATATACATAGCTCCCATTTATATGTTTGTCCGATTTGCAGTAATACTGCAATAAAATTGTCATTTGTTACCCGATTCTCTCGAAATTTGGCAGGAAAGATTTTCTTTAAACTCTCGATATTACTGGTGAATTTCATGGAAATTAGTTCAGTATTTGTTATAGCTCCCTAATATATGTTTTTCAGATTTTGGGTAATTTGCAAAAATGTCATTTGTCAACCGTAGTTATTACAGTTTGAACATATTTTTGCTCGCCGAGGTCCATCAAAGATGGTTCAGAATTGGATATAGCTCCCACATTGTACTTATAGGGTAGGTGTAGGGTATTATACAGCGGCACCGGACAAAAAATCCGCCTTTTATGGCGTCAAAACCTTAATCGAGAGATCGGTCTATATGACAGCTATATCTAAACCGGGACCGTTCTGTGCCATATTGCAGAAGGATGTCGAAGAGCCTCGGACAATAAAAGCGCCTTTTATGGGCTCAAAACCTTAAATCGTGGTTGATTTAGAAATGTGTCCATGGTTTGTATGTTACTTGTTCCCATTAAATTAAAATAAATGAATTTTTTTTGCACTTGTCTTAGATTTATGGCCCTTACAAAATCTGATGATGAAGTCAAGCCATATCATATGCTTGGGAGTGAACGTAGACTAGGCTTATCCACCAACTTTGCTAGCTATCAGTGGTAGACAAAAACAATAACAACAGAGGTAATAATCATATAAAAATAATATTCAGTACATATCTTTGGCAAAGGACACACACACACACGAATGTCGAGAGTTGAGAAATTCAGTATGGCCGATGTACCAACTACCGTCGTCGTCCCCAACAAGTTGTAATAAATCATCATTTTTTAATCAGCAACTGTCACATGTTAGTCCAAAACATTTTGCCACAAATTAAGCACTTCTTGATAAAAATGCCGCACTTCAGCACCATAGCAATGCATTTTTCTGTTTTTTTTTAGCTTTCTGCTTGGGCCGTGACTTTTTTTTGTTTTGTGTGCACATTCAAAAATAAAACTTGGAAAAAAACCAAAACAGATATAAAACCAAAAAGTTGGTACTCTACCCAAGTGTGTGTGAGTGCAGCACAAAGGCACAAAACCAGGAATTTTTTTCAACACTTTTTCATGTTGTTTCAATGGAATTGCCCACAACAAGTGGTGGGGACTTGTGGACACCAATTGCGATATGTGCTGCCTCTCACTCTCTGGCCGACAATCTTTTGCTAAATAAAAATTTGCAAAAGCTGAAAGAAAAAGATGTCTCTTTCGTTTTATGTTAAATAAATTTATGTATTATTTTTTCATCCTTAAGATAGTGGATTGCTGTGATTGTTGTTTAGTTGGTGATCTTGCAGCATCCTTAGGCCCATCAATGTCGCTGTGAGATGATGATGAGGCCCTCTCCACAAGTTGTTAATGTTGATTAACCCTTTTTTTGGCTGGCTGGTTGGCTGGCCCAAGCTGGGGTTGTCTGGCTAAGGGCTAAACATAGTTTTTCTCCTCTTCTGCTGCTGCTGCCTAAGGAGCTGGACATCCTCCAGTTGTTTGTGGGTAGATGTGGGCAGCGAGGCAGGGAGCAAGCCAAACAGAAATTGTTGAAGAACAATTTATTTTTGCAATTGTTGTCATCATTGATTGTCCATATGAATAAATTTGCACCAGAGGGGGTCTGATTCCGAAAAATACTGAGTATCAAAGTTGAAAAAAGTTTTTTTTTTCCTCTGAGTCAGTCAGTCAGTCAGTTAGTCTCTGAGAGCTGAGTTGAAAGTAAGTAAGCCTTCATAGTGTATGCAGACGCGTATTTTATTGTGAATGTTGTGTTAAAAGGTTTTTCTGGTTTTATTTTTAGACGAGTGAGGCTCACTCGGGCCAACAATAATAATAACAACAACAAAATGGAAACTACATGTATTGATTTAATTTTTGTGGTATAGTTTTTTTTCCCAGCCATTTTGGTCAACGTCGTTGTTGGTCCCTCTTTTCGCACAGCGGCCCAGAAACGACCTTTAAGTAATGTACAATTGTTGTAGCAACATATAACTTGCCACACAAAACATCACAGGCAACAGCAGCAGCAGCAATACTATGCCGCCGCCGCCGCCACACCACAAAAGCAGCAACAAATGGCCTCAACCAGTAACAAAACAAAAACAAAAACAAAAAAAAAATTAACAACAGACATTGACTACCAACAGAAACAAAAACTTGACATCGTTATTGTTGTTCCTGGCAGGGCTAAGCAAAAAAGAATAAAGACAAGAAAAACAAAAATATTTTGAGTTTGTTGCTGGCTGGTGTTTTTTTTTTTCTTTGAAGGAATAACGTATAAAGATAAAACAATTTGTTGTAGGCAAGGTTTTGAAGGTTCTGGCCAAAAAAAAAAAAGTACCGAGAAAAAAATTGCAGCCCATAGCAGCATCCTGCCTCAAGAGGCGACAGGCTACAATATGGCCTTAGCCAAGAAATGAATCCAAACCTATGCCACAATTACTAAAGAGGAGTTGTGTTGTACAAACAACAAACCCCAAACAAAACGGCCTCCAATATAACCTAACAAGGGATACAACAGAAAGAAAACCCAAAACACACACACACTCAAAATATTATTGCGTAGGTTGTGTATTAATAAAATTATAGGTCTTGCACAGCAACCCTACATTGTACGGATAATCTGCCAAGAAAACGAAATTTGTTGAAAGATGTTGTGAGGTATTCCATCAGATATAAATATTAGCCGCAGGCAATTTTTTTCTTCCTACAACACCCAATACATCATAGATTAAATGTGGCTATGAGAAAAAAAAAATCCCACCAAAAGGGATTAAAAACATGTCCTTTGTTGTGAATATTTGCTTTCTTTGATATATTGGACAGCTTAACTTAGCTATTTTGTAAGCGATATATAATTGGAGTTAGATTAGCACACTTTTTCTAACTGAAACGGTGTCATAAAAAGTCCATCAATTGGGTATACAAATAAAGAATGAGTAAGAGATTTTAATTGCTTTTTAGAGAAGATCATAAAACAAAAGACTTAAGACACAAACTTAGCCATGGCTATTATTATACAATATCAACAATTTCTTGGCAAAAACTATGTTTAACACACATACGGAACTTTCATGGAAAAGAACTCTCCCCTTAATGCATTAGGGGAGAGTGCTTTTGTGTCGAACAAGAAACTAAAACAAGAGACTTAAGACACAAACTTTTTATAATGGGTAAACAAATTTCCTTTACCCATTATCCCTAATATAAAGTTCTAGGGAATCCAATTGTACAATACGCACAAAAACTGTCAAGTCAACCATTCGGGGAGAGAGTTTTTCTCTCTCAAACAAGTAAACTCAACAAAAGACTTAAGACGCAAACTTTATGCAAAAACTAGAGGCTCAAGAAGTCAATACCCAAGATCGGTTTATATGGCAGCTATATAAGGTTATGGACCGATTTGAACCATACTGGGCACAGTTGTTGGGTATCGAAACAAAACACGTCGGGCGAAATTCCATTCTAATCGGATAAGAATTGCGCCCTCTAGAGGCTCAAGAAGTCAAGACCCAAGATCGGTTTATATAGCAGCTATATCAGGTTATGGGCCGATTTGAACCATACTTGGCACAGGTGTTGGATATCATAACAAAACACGTCGTGCAAAATTCCATTCTAATCGGATAAGAATTGCGCCCTCTAGAGGCTCAAGAAGTCAAGACCCAAGATCGGATTATATGGCAGCTATATCAGGTTATGGACCGATTTGAACCATACTTGGCACAGTTGTTGGATATAACAACAAAACACGTCGTGCAAAATTTCATTTCAATCGGATAAGAATTGCGCACTCTAGAGGCTCAAGAAGTCAAGACCCAAGATCGGTTTATATGGCAGCTATATCAGGTTATAAACCGATTTGAACCATACTTGGCACAGGTGTTGGATATCATAACAAAACACGTCGTGCAAAATTTCATTCTGATCGGACAAGAATTGCGCACGCTAGAGGCTCAAGAAGTCAAGACCCAAGATCGGTTTATATGGCAGCTATATCAGGTTATGGACCGATTTAAACTATACTTGGCACAGTTGTTGGATATCATAGCAAAACACGTCGTGCAAAATTTCATTCCAATCGGATAAGAATTGCGCTATCCGAAACATGGACCGATATGGCCCATTTACAATACCAACCGACCTACACTAATAGGAAGTATTTGTGCAAAATTTCAAGAGGCTAGCTTTACTCCTTCGGAAGTTAGCGTGCTTTCGACAGACAGACGGACGGACGGACGGACGGACGGACGGACGGACGGACGGACGGACGGACGGACGGACGGACGGACGGACAGACGGACGGACATGGCTAGATCGACATAAAATGTCGCGACGATCAAGAATATATATACTTTATGGGGTCTCAGACGAATATTTCGAGTAGTTACAAACAGAATGACGAAATTAGTATACCCCCCATCTTATGGTGGAGGGTAAAAAAGAAAAGACTTAAGACACAAACTTTTGTAGAAAGATGTCATCTTTACTGGTTATAGGGGGAAACAAATTAAAAAAAAAAAAAAAAAAAAACACACACACAAATAAATCAATAAGGAAAGGCAAAGGTTAAACGACAAAAGTTGATTAAACCAGACATGCAGAGATGGCGGTCAGATCGAAAGAGGTGGCATTCAGGAATTGGCGCTTGGATAAAAATGCCAATACTGAACTGCTGCGCAAACAGGCAGGATCTTCGCGAGCCAATTTGCTTAGGCGCGAACAATTTCTTTACGGACGGTGTCTGCGTACTAAGGTTCTTACTTCTACACAAGGAAGTAAGAAAGGGTAGTTCTTCATCTTCAACTCTTGTTAAGGACGATCGAACATTCACTGACCCGGTTGATAAGGCTAACCTGTTGGCTGATATATTTGCAGGGAACTGTTGCCTGCCGGATAGCAATCAACCACTCACCTCAATCGAAAATGTAGCTGGCGTCATGCCTCAAATATTTTTTTGAACTCGTGGAGGGTTCTCGAGAATCTAGATGTAAATAAATCCCCGGGCCCGGATGGCATATGAACACTTGTCTTACGCAAATATTCTTCGACGCTAGCTTGTCCATTATGCAACCTTTTCAACCTTGCCTACCGTGCGGGAGTCTTCCCAGCGCGTTGGAAGTTTGCCAACGTTCAGCCAATACCCCAGAAGAGTGAGGCAATGGTTAATCACCATCTTGTGAGGTATTTAGAGCCTAATGGCCTTTTTAGCGATCAACAGTATGGGTTCCGCAGAAATCGCTCTACGGGCGACCTCATGGCACTTTTGTCGGAACGTTGGAGTCCCTCAATCCACCAGTTTGGGGAGAGTAAGCTTGAGGCTCTGGATATCTCCAAGGTATTCGATAGGGTCTGGCACTGTGCACTACTATCAAAACTCGTCGCATTTGGTCTCGGTAATGGCTTCGTTCGATTTATTTCGAGCTTTCTCAGAGATCAAACTATTCGAGTCCTTATAGATTGGTTCTCATCCAATCATTGACCGCAGGTGTACCTAAGGGCTCTGTTTTTTCTCCTTCTCTTTTTCTTATTTTCCTCAACGATCTGTTGGGTCAGACATCGAATTCGATCTACCCATTTGCGGATGACAGTTATCTCTGTCATTCGTACTCTTTCGACCATAGGCCGTGACTTCGAGAGAATGAGGACAAGAGGCGGATTATATGATACACTGATGATACACTCTGCCCCATTTCTGAGTGGGGTCGAATGAATTGAGTAGATTTTAATGCGCGGAAGACTCAGTGCTGCTTGTTGTCACACAAACGATTCGCTGACCCATTACGATCATCTTTGTCTATCAGCGGTGTAGATGTTGAGCAATCAGAAGCTCTTGATGTTCTGGGCATGATAATACAAAGTGATGTCCGTTGGGCTAGACATGTATTGGAAGTGTCGTAAGAAGCATTCAAGTGTTTAGGCTTCCTTAAACGGTGTACGAATTACTTCACTCCGTTTGATCTTCTTAACATCTACACCACTTTCATAAGGCCGAAAATGGAGTACAACTCACATGTATGGGCTGGAGCTTCAAAATCATCCCTGGAGCTACTGGACCGTGTACAGAGGAGAGCGATGGCGTTGCTTGGGAACAGTGGGGTATCCAACTCTACTGCCTCCCTTCATCATCGTCGCTATGTAGGTTGTTTGGCGCTGTTCTATCGGTACTTTCGTGGTGTGTGTTCGTCTGACACTAGTCTTCTTATTCCTGATGTAAGGATGTATGTCAGGGATACTAGACATTCCAGGAACTCACACCCGTTTGTAATTGTTTGGCCAGCGGACCGCAAAATGCATTATAGAGAGAATATTCTTATTTCGCCAGATCCGTTCGTATGTGGAATCGACTTGCGGCAAATGTTTTTCCCACCCACTTTGACATCCAAAGATTTAAGACGAATGTCAATAAGCACACCGTGTCTTCTACAGCCTTAAAAAGCTACTGATGAACCCTCCTCCATACCCTCATTTTGAAAAACGTCAGATCTCGGAGATGGGTGCATCGTTTTAAGCGACATTTTGCTTGCCACCATATGGTACCCCAAAATCACGAAATTGGTATAAAATTTTGGGGTCTAATAACCTGGGGGGACGCCCCATCCCAAACCCACCCGAACGGACATGTTTCCCGACTAGGGCATTATGGGTATCAAAAGAAAGGTATTTTAAAATAGAGTATGAACTTGGCATTAATATGTCACCCTAAATGTGTTGGGGGTCCCCCACCCCCAAAACACCAACCAATAGGACACTTTTACCTCTTTGAACAATATGGGTATGAAATAAAAGGCATTTAAAAGTGGACTACAAAATCTGCCATAAAAATGTATCCCTTGGTGTCTGAAGGCCCTCCACCCCCCAAAACCCTAAGCAGGACACATTTACCGATTGGGACAATATGGATATCAAATGATAGGTATTTAAAAGTAGAGAAAAAAGCTGATATAAAAATGTTTTCCTTGGTGTCTGAGGCTCTCCCCCCACCAAAAAAAAAACCCCTCAACAGCACATATTTATCGATTGGGACAATGTAGGTATCAAATAAAATGTGTTTGGAAGTTGAGTAGACATCTGTTACAAGAATTTGGTCCATGGTGTCTACGGGCTCCCCCAACCCCAAAAACGTCCAAAACGGGAATGTCCAACGACACAAAATGGATATCAAATGAAAGGTTTTTGGGAGTTGACTACGTATCTGGTATACACATTTGGTACAGAGTCTGGGATCAGCCCACCCACTAAATGCTCTTCAATAGGATGAGCGCGATAATATGTGAATTAAGGGAAATGTCTATGTCAGTAGTTTAATGTTTACATAGGATGGAAGTATCTGAATTACGCCCTGCCGTTCAGCAGGATATGTAGTTCGCGACAATAAAGGACTCAATTAAATTGTATTTTGTGTATTAGCATCGGGAGGACCAACACTCTCTTCCCAAAAAAACAACAATAAACTGCCATCTGAGACGACCGAAAAATTTTTGTACTCAAATGAAAGGATGTGTCAGAGGGCAATCCCCCTCCACCTGTTCTACCCAACAAAAAAAAAAAGGAATTAAAAATAATAAATGAAAGCCTATCAGGATAGAATAGGACAGCAATAAAGGGTCTTTGGTAGTAGAGTACACTTTGGTAGTAGAGTACACTGAAATAAGACTCTTAATGTATATAACCAATGCCAAAAAAAAAAAAAAAAACAAGTAAAAGCGTGCTAAGTTCGGCCGGACCGAATCTTATATACAAAATTTCAAGCAAATCGGATAATAATAGCGACCTCTATAGGCTCAATAAGTCAAGATCCCAGATCGGTTTATATGACAGCTATATCAGGTTATGGACCGATTTGAACAATACTTGGCACAGTTGTTGGATATCATAACAAAACACGACGTGCAAAATTTCATTCCAATCGGATAAGAATTGCGTACTCTAGAGAAGTCAAGACCCAAGATCAGTTCATATGGCAGCTATATCAAAACATAGGCCGATATGGCACATTTACAATATCAACCGATCTACACTAATAAGAAGTATTTGTGCAAAATTTCAAGGGGCTAGCTTTACACCTTCGGAAGTTAGCGTGCTTTCGACAGACAGACGGACGGACAGACAGACGGACGGACATGGCTAGATCGACATCAAATGTCACGACGATCAAGAATATATATACTTTATGGGGTCTCAGACGAATATTTCGAGTAGTTACAAACAGAGTAACGAAATTAGTATACTCCCATCTTATGGTGGAGGGTATAAAAAAATGAGTGTGGGTCTAAATGAGATCAATAGCCCGGAATATTTTGATAGCCACCCTCAAAATGCTTAACATTATGGGTTTCAAACAAATTCGTGCCCTAGGACGAAGCTGATATTATTTCAGGCTCCGCCCCCTAAACTTCCTTCAAACCGAAAATGTTTGTCTCACCCCATAAACTCTCCCTTAACCAATAGCAATTGGAGTTCAAATTTGAGAGTACAGCAATATGGTGGTGATATTTTTGCAGGGCTTAGTGTATGGGTGGTTCCGTAGCGCAGAGGTTAGCATGTCCGCCTATGACGCTGAACGCCTGGGTTCGAATCCTGGCGAGACCATCAGAAAAAAAAATGTTCAGCGGTGGTTTTCCACTCCTAATGCGGGCAACATTTGTGAGGTACTATGCCATGTAAAACTTCTCTCCAAAGAGGTGTCGCACTGCGGCACGCCATTCGGACTCGGCTATAAAAGGGAGGCTCCTTATCATTGAGCTTAAACTTGAATCAGACTGCACTCATTGCTATGTGAGAAGTTTGCCCCTGTTCCTTAGTGGAATGTTCATGGGCAAAATTTGCATTTTGCATATGTATGTAAGGGAGCTATATCGAAATCTGAACCAATTTTTATCAAATTCACCAGTATTATCAAGAGTCATAAGAAAACCTTCGTGCGAATCGGTTTTCAAGTTTTAAGCTCAATGATATGGGGCCTCCTTTTTATAGCCGAGTCCGAACGGCGCGCCGCAGTACGACACTTCTTTGAAGAGAAGTTTTACATTGCATAGTACCTCACAAATTTTGCCAGCATTAGGAGGGGAAAACCACCGTTGATAATTTTTTCTGATGGTCTCGCCAGGATTCGAACCCAGGCGTTCAACGTCATAGGCGGACATGCTAATCTCTGCGCTACGGTGGCCTCCTACATATGTATCAACCATTTTTAACTGCTTGACCCTTTGTAAGCGCATTTATTAGCCGATCTTCTTAAAATTTTCTAAAATGCTTAATTCTACACCTACAACAAATTGTTGGAAATCGGTTCAGATTTGGATATAGCTGTCATGTATGTATGTCATGTTCAAATATGATTGCCTTATGACTCCCGACACTGTTGAATCCAAATTGTGTTGAGCTTCGCAAAGAAAAATTACAGATAATTGAAGAGAAAATGTGGGAAAACAAAAGACTTAAGACACAAACCTTCAAGGAAGATTTTCACAATAACATCCAACTGGATATTTTTTTTTTTATTTTAATGAAAATACATATAAATCTATTCATTTAGTGCTAATAATAAATATTCAATATATTATTAAGAAAAGTCTTTAAAAGAAATTAAAAATTCAGTTGGAAATTCTAAAAATCGAAATACATTTTCTTCCATAAAAACCAGAAAAAAAATTCATACTAATAAAAAAATCATCCGGAAATCTTAAAAAAATTGATTAAAAAAATTAAAAATTAATTTTAAAAATTAAAAAATAATTTTTTGTTAAACTTTTTGTTTTTATCTTATTTTCTAATAATTTTACGTCTTCACTTACCCCACAGTGGTTATGACACCACTTTTATTGTCTATGGCAAACTGCCATTGGGTCTCATTGGCCAAAGTGTATAGCAGGCGAGCGTTGACACCTAAATCATCATCCATAGCACGGATGCGCATCACACTCGTTCCCACTGGTACATCTTCGGCAATACTGGTCACATATTTGGGTTGTTCAAAATGGGGATCATTATCGTTTTGATCCTCAACCAAAATGGTGATGTTGCAATGGCCCTGATAGCTGATGGGTGAACCGCGATCGGTGGCTTGAATTTGTAGGATATAACGTGATTGTTGTTCACGATCCAAAGGACGAGCTGTCAGTTCACCAGAGTGCATATCAAGACTGAATTTATTGCCAGTGTTGCCACCTATAGAAAAAACCCAAAAAATAAAGAAAGGAAAGGGAAACCACAAAGTTGTACAATATAAGATAAATGATTTATGGGTATATTTAATGTTGGGTTTTTTGACTTTTCTTACCTATAATGGTGTAGACTATCTCTCCATTGGCTCCTGCATCCAAGTCCGTGGCCACAATGGTGTGTATTACCGCCAAATCACTATTCTCCGGCACCGATAAGGCATAGCAGGAGCCTGGTCTAAATTCCGGGGCATGATCATTAACGTCAGTTATGGTTATATGCAAAGTGGCCACATCAAATTGGCCATTTTGTGCAGTGGCTGCCTCATTCACCGATGAACGTTGTTGACGGCGAGCTGCTGCCGCAGCCGAATTCATAGCTGTTGCACTTGCAGCTGAGTTGGCAACGGCCATTAGATTGGCACTCGAACGTTTGGCATCGTAAACATAAATTGGCAAAATGTATGAAGCTTTTGTTTCACGATCAAATTGGCCGCGTGTGGTGACAATGCCACGTTGGGTGTCAACGTGAAAATGATTATCGGCGACACCTGTTGGTATCTCATAGGTGAGATTAGCTATAAAAGCAACAGCAGCAGCAGCAGCAGCAGCAAATGTGGCACATGTGGCAGATGGCAAACCATGCAAAAGGGTAGAGAAAAGGAAAGAAAAAGAAAAAAATTTAAAGAAAACCGTTAATTGTTGTTAACACTTTGCTATTCAATATGAATTTTTGTGCAACTTCAGCGAGTTTGAAGTGGAGTAGGCAGCTATGCTAAATGCTTCCCTGGAGTTTGGAAAAAATAAGGCATCTCTTCAAACGTGACATTTGATTTCTTTTCCTTTGCAAAAAGAGTTTTCTATGTTACTGTCAATCTGTGGTTAAGTGTGAAATCTTAAATGGGGAAGTCACTTTTTGCTACATCTGACATTTTGATAGACAAGACGTGAGTGCATTTTTGTTGCTACTCAAAGGGAAAATTGAAAGGTTTTGACATGTCCATCAGTTTGAGGGAAAAGGAAGATTTAAACAAATTTTGTCTTTAGAGAAAATTTTACTGAAATTTTGTCTTTAGAGAAAATTTTACTGAAATTTTGTCTTTAGAGAAAATTTTACTGAAATTTTTTCTTTAGAGAAAATTTTATTGAAATTTTGTCTTTAGAGAAAGTTTTACTGAAATTTTGTGTTCAGAGAAAATTTTACTGAAATTTTGTCTTTAGAGAAAATTTTGCTGAAATTTTGTCTTTAGAGAAAATTTTATTGAAATTTTGTCTTTAGAGAAATTTTTATTGAAATTTTGTCTTTAGAAAAAATTTTATTGAAATTTTGTCTTTAGAGAAAATTTTATTGAAATTTTGTCTTTAGGGAAGTTTTACTGAAATTATGTGTTTAGAGAAAATTTTACTAAAATTTTGTCTTTAGAGAAAATTTTGCTCAAATTTTGTCTTTAGAGAAAATTTTATTGAAATTTTGTCTTTAGAGAAAATTTTATTGAAATTTTGTCTTTAGAAAAATTTTATTGAAATTTTGTCTTTAGAGAAAATTTTATTGAAATTTTGTCTTTAGAGAAAATTTTGCTGAAATTTTGTCTTTAGAGAAAATTTTATTGAAATTTTGTCTTTAAAAAAAATTTTACTGAAAATTTGACTTAAAATGAAATTTTAAGGTGGCAGGTCATGTCATTGCTAGGCCTTCACCACTCGGTCGCACCAGCCCAGCGATGAGGTCTTGACATTTATCACCAACGTCTAAATCTCGTCGTTTTCCCACTAAAAGCTTCTCGCGAAAGGGTGATCAATCTCACAACCGTTGTGTTGACTTCAAAAGCCCCCCCAAAGTCCCACAACTTCGCATCGCACAGTGGGATAAAATCAAAAAACTATTCAAATATTCATGGTCCCAGGTGGTCCGGGAAGCCATCGTGGCGTAGAGGTTGCCTGGGTTCACCCCGGTGTGAACATCAGAAAAATTGTCAGCGGTGGTTATCCCCCGACTAATGCTGGTTACATTTGTGAGGTATCTTGCCGTGTTAAAACTCCTCCATCAAGTGGTGTGATGCGGCACGCCGTTCGGACTCGGCATAAAAAAGGAGGCCCCTTAATATTGAGCTTAAATTTAAATCGGACTGCGCTCATTGATATGGGAGAAATATAGTAGTTTAGGTCATCTGGGATCTTCTTGGCAGGACTCTTAATTTGGTCACATTGGCATTTTGAAAAATAGTTCGAGCTTCGGTCCGTCTGTCTGTTGAAATCACACTACAGTCTTGAAAAATAGAGATATTGAGCTGAAACTTTGCACAGATTCTTTTTTGGTCCATAAGCAGGATAAGTTCGAAGATGGGCTATATCGGACTATAACTTGATGTAGCCTCAACATAGACCGATCCGCCGATTTATTGTCTTCGGCCTATAAAAGTCACATTTATTATCCGATTTTGCTGAAATTTGGGACAGAGAGTTGTGTTAGGCCCCCAAATGTGATTCCTTAATTTTGCCCAGATCGGTCCAGATAGCTGCCATATAGACCGATCCTCCGATTTAGGGTCTTAGGCCCATAAAAGCCACATTTATTATCCGATTTTGCTGAAATTCGGGACAGTGAGATGTGTTAGGCCCTTCGATATTCTTCGTCAATTTGGCTTAGATCGGTCCAGATTTGGATATAGCTGCCATATATACCAATCTTCCGATTTAGTGTCTTAGGCCCATAAAAGCCACATTTATTATCCGATTTTGCTGAAATCCGGGACAGTGAGTTATCTTAGGCCCATCGATATCTTTCTTTAATTTGGCCCTGATCGGTACAGATTTGGGTATAGCTGCCATATAGACCAATCCGCCGATTTAGGATCATAGGCCCATAAAGGCCACATTTATTATCCGATTTTGCTGAAATTTGGGACAGTGAGTTGCGTGAGGCCCTTCGACATCATTCTTCAATTTGGCACAGATGTGTCCAGATTTGGATATAACTGCCATATAAACCGATCACTCGTTTTAAGGTTTCGGGCCCATAAAAGGCTCATTTATTGTCCGATGTTGTACGAAATTTGGTACAGTGAGTTAGGTTAAGCCCCTCGACATATTTCTGTAATTTGGCCTAGATCGATCAAGTGTTGCATTTAGCTCCCATATAGACTGATCTCTCGACTTAAAGTTTTGGGGCCATAATAGACGCATTTATTGTCCGATGTCGCCGAAATTTGGGACAGTGAGTCGTGTTAGGCCCTTCGACAGCCATCTTCAATTTGGCCCAAATTGGTCCAGATTTGGACATAGCTGCCCTATAGACCGTTATCTCGATTTAAAGTCTTTGCCCCATAAAACGCGCATTTATAATTCGATTTCACTGAAATTTGACACAGTGACTTATGTTAATCTTTTCGACATCTGTGTCGTATATGGTTCAGATCGGTTTATTTTTAGATATATTGGGTTGCCCAAAAAAGATTTTTTAAAGAAAGTAAATGCATTTTTAATAAAACTTAGAATAACCTTTAGTCAAATATGCTTTTTTACACTTTTTTTCTAAAGCAAGCTAAATGTAACAGCTGATAACTGACAGAAGAAAGAATGCAATTACCGAGTCACAAGCTGTGAAAAAATTTGTCAACGCCGACTATATGAAAAATCCGCAATTACTTTTTGGGCAACCTAATAGCTACTAAAAATACCACTATTTTCTTATACACAATTGAGCAATGGCTTGTACTTCTTAGTATTTGGTCCAAATCGGAACATATTTCGATATTGCTGCCATGAGGGCAAATGTATGTCTTTTTCACCGGATTTTGACGAAAGGTGGTTTACATACATACCCGAGGTGGTGGGTATCCACTGTTCGGCCTGACCTAACTTTACGCCTTTTTATTTGTTTTATTTTTTATTCTATACCACTGTGCTTCGTTCGTCCCCATTGCTTCTTGATCTCTGTTGTCATCATAGTATGGGCATTCCATCAGTATAGTCTGTCTCCCCAGTCCTCATGACTCCCAAAGTCGTTTTCCATTCATTATGAACGCCGTCCGTTTTTCTGTCGGTCTATCTGTTTTTCTGTCTGTCTAACTGTCAGTCTTTCGTTCTATCCGTCCACTGTGGGTCGTTCGTCCCCATCGCTCCTGATCTCTGTTGTCATCATAGTATGGGTATTCTATCAGTATAGTCAACCTCCAGTCCTCAAGACTCCCAAAGTCGTTTTCCATTTATCATGAACGCCTTCACTTTTTCTGTCGGTCTGTCTGCTTTTCTGTCTGCCTGACTGTCAGTCTTTCTTTCTGTTTATCCATCTGTCTGCCGTTTTTCTGTCTGTCTATCCGTGCGTCTGTCTGTTCGTCCGTCTGTTCCTATGCCCATCCTTCTGTCTATTTGCTCGTTGTCCATTCTTCAGTCTGTTTACCCGTCTTTCTGTCTGTCTTTCGGTTTTTCTGTCTGCCTGTGTCTCTGTCCATCATTCCATGAAAATCGCTTTATCGTTCCAATTTCTTGAAAATGTCCACAGATATCGCTTTAGCTCCCTGAGGGTTGGAATCTGTTCTTGTTCAGATATAGCTCCCATATTAACCTATCGTCCGATTATAGTTCTTGAGCTCCTAGAAAGCGCAATTCTTATTCGATTTGCTCTAATTTCACGGACTGCAGTTGTCCACAATACCAGCAAATGCGGTATACTTTCCCCAATAGATTTCATTTCATTTGCCATGTACAAATCTCCTAAAGTTATGTCCATCATACCTAATCAACAGTCGCTTGGCTGTTGACAGAATGCTAAGGTAAAAATTACCCCTACCCCTAAGGAATCGCTTACGATGGCACCCGACATTTTGCCACACCATCTCCATCTCACCAATCCATTTCTTATTTTAGTCTACTCTAAATCTAAATCTAAATTCACTTACCATTCTCCCCACTATTCAAAGACTTTGCCGTCACTTGCAATACAAAGCTACCCGCTGGTGAATTTTCCGATATATTGGCATAATACATGGACTGCATGAAGCGTGGAGGATTACTCTTGGTGCCACGCACCAAAATCTGCAATTTCATCGAAGCGCTGCGTTTCTCCTTATCCTGACCATTATCCTCAGCCTTTATGACCAATTCAAATTTATTGCGATTTAGGGTGCGTGCAGGCGCATCCACCAGGCCTTCTGCCACATTGCCAAAAGGTGGCAAGGATTTGATGAGATCCAAAGATCCCGTTTGCGAATTCAAACGAAAGTAACCCAACTCATTGCCATTCTCCAGTGCATATGTTATGCGACCATTATTCCCAGAATCCTTGTCTATGGCCACCAATTGTATAAGGGAATCGTCTATGCGCTTATTATCGCTGATATAAATCAAAGAGGTGGGCATTTGCACTTTGCTGGGCACTCCATAACGATTGCGACTTTCCTTTTGCACTGGGGGTATAACAAATTCCGGCTCATTGTCATTCTCATCTATGACCTTGAGCACGGCGGTAACGGTGGTCTGCAAACGTTCGGTGACATTTTCGGCCAAATCGAAAGCCACGACAATGAGTATGTACTCTTTGACCATTTCATAATCCAAAGGTCCCATTAGGGTAAGACCTCCGGTCAAAATGTCCACAGCAAATAAATCTTTGTCTTCGGTGGTGATATGATTACTTTTATCGCTTGGCGCCAGAACTTTGGGACCATATTTCACCAGTTTGTATTGTATGTGACTATTAAGACCAGCATCCAAATCGCTGGCTGTGAAGTTGTGTAAAACCGATCCGGGAGGCATTAATTCACTGACATGCAACACTATGGGATCCTCTAGCCATAGGGGGGCATTATCATTGACATCGGTTATTTCTATTTTTACAGCAATGGCACTACTTTGGGGATTGTTGCTGGCACTGGTATCAAGAGCTCTGACTTCCAGACGATACTCGGCTTGTTCTTCACGATCTAAGGGTCGAGCCACCACCAAAGATCCAGTATGGCGATCTATGTCAAAGGCGCCCTCCACCACATCTTTGGAGAGTGCCGCCAGAGTGTAGGTGACATATAGATTATCCTCATTGAAGATCATATTCTGTTTGCGGCCATCACCGGCAGCAACATAGCCAACGATGTGGCCTATGGCAACATTTTCGGGGACCTGGAAGAGAGAAGCAATGAGGAAAATTTGTTAGAATTTTTCTTAGAAATTATAGGTGCTGGATGTATCCGGTGCGACCAGTACTGACCTAACATATAAGGACAGACCGACGGACTTGGCTAGATCGAAACAATGGACTCTCCTTTTTAGCATTGCTATACCCTATAGGATATATTGGGTTGCCCAAAAAGCGGATTTTTTTTAAAAAGTAAATGCATTTTTAATAAAACTTAGAATGAACTTTAATCAAATATACTTTTTTACACATTTTTTCTAAAGCAAGCTAAAAGTAACAGCTGATAACTGACAGAAGATAGAATGCAATTACAGAGTCACAAGCTGTGAAAAAATTTGTCAACACCGACATTATGAAAAATCCGCAATTACTTTTTGGGCAACCCAATAAAAATCCTCCCACAATATTTGTGCCTCATCAAGAGTTCTTCTTTCATCTTTCTCAGTGTGAAGAACTTACAAAATTTCTTTCATTTGGAACACCATTGCCCCCATCAGCCACTAACTACCCATCACACATGAATAACTGCATTAGGCTGTAAGTTGTGACCAACTTTTGTTTTTTTTTCGTTTTAATCTTTAAGCCAAAATTTAAAATGTAACTCACGTTTCAATTTCGCACATGTTTTGCATAGCTTCATAATTTAGCTGGAGCTTTTTTTCGGCCAAAAAAAGAGAAATACAAGAACCACACCACACTCTGACAAATAAATGAAAAATGTTGGGGATTGCTGAGGCAGTGTTTCGTTGTCATTAAATGTTAAAGGGATTGCTGTTTGCCAGGATTTTGAAACATTTTTACAATACCCCCAACCATTGAAATCCCAAAAAAAACAAGAACAACACAACAAAAAACATTTAGCAACGTTTTTTAATGCAATTAACTGCATTGCCAAGCAAAACAGGCAAACATAGGTGGACAATGATGTCTGTCTGTCTGCGGTTTGGCTGCCTGTTTGTCTGATTGCCATTGTTGTTCTTGTTGTTGTTGGTTTTTTGTCTGGATACCAATTAAAAAACTGTTACATTTTATTGTCACAATTTAGCTGTTCTCTTGTATCGCCAGTCAGTCATACG